>NC_133662.1:59380083-59517852 GCF_037893015.1 Macrotis lagotis
TATTAGTATACAGTTGGACAAAATAATTCCTCAATGTTACTTTAATTTCTTCCTCATTGGTGGTGAGTTCACCTTTTTCATCTATGATACTGTTAATTTGGTTTTCTAGTCACTTTTTTAAGTCAAATTTATCATTTTTTTGGTGTTTTCATAAAACCAACTCTTGGTTTTATTTATTAGTTCAGTAGTTTTCTTACTTTTGATTTTATTACTTCTTTAATTTTTAGAATTTCTAATTTGATATTTGAGGGTTTTTAATTTGTTCTTTTTCTAATTTTTTAGTTGCATGTTTACTTCATTGAAGTCCTTTCTCCACTTTATTCATGCAAGCATTTAGAGATATAATGTATCCCCTAACAACTGCCTTGACTGTATCCCATAAGTTTTGGTATATTGTCCCATTATTGTCTTTATCTAGGATGAAATCATTAATTCTTTCTATAATTTGTTGCTTAATATACTCATTCTTTAAAATGAGGTTATATAGTTTCCAATTAGTTTTAGGTATATCTCTCCTTGGCCCATTAGTGCATGTGAGTTTTGTTGCATTATGATCTAAGAAAGATGTATTCACTATTTCTGCCTTTCTGCATTTAATTATTAGTTTTTTATGCCTAGTACATGGCCAATTTTTGTGTGTCATGTTCTACAGAAAAAAACATATTCCTTTCTATCCCCATTCAACTTTCTCCAAAGGTCTATCATGTCTAGGTTTTCTAACAATCTTTTTGCTTCCTTAACTTTCTTCTTGTTTATTTTGTGGTTAGATTCATCTAAATCTGAGAGTGAGACGTTGAGGTCTCCCACCTGTAGAATTTTACTGTGTCTGTCGTCCTGTAACTCACTCAACTTCTCCTTTAAAAATTTGGATGTGGATAAAACACTGGCCTTGGAGTCAGGAGTACCTGGGTTCAAACCCAGTCTCAGACACTTAATAATTTCCTAGCTGTGTAGCCTTGCACAAGCCACTTAACCCCATTTGCCTTGCAAAAACCTAAAAAAAATCCTAATAAAAATTTGGATGCTATACCACTTGGTGCATACATATTTAGTATTGAAATTGCTTCATTGTCTATGGTACCTTATAGGAGGATTATCTCTTTTAATGAGATCTATTTTTGCAGCTGCTTTGTCTGAGATGAGGATTGCTACCACTGCTTTTTTTCACTTAACCTGAAACAAAATATATTTTGCTCTAACCTTTTACCTATGCTCTATATGTATCTCTCTGCTTCAAATGAATTTTTTGTAAGCAGCATATTGTAGGATTCTGGTTTTTAATCCAGTCTGCTATTTACTTATATTTTATGGGAAAGTTCATCCCGTTTCCATTCAAAGTTATAATTATGAACTCTATTGAAAGTTTAGATAATTAATTGGGTGTGCAATTAAAAATAAAACTAGGAAAAGAACAAATTAAAAATCCCCATTTGAACAAACATGAAATTGGAAATTCTAAAACTCAAATAAAGATGAATAAAATTGAAAGTGATAAAACCATTGAACAGTGAAAGAGATAAACCATTGGTTAATATGTTTTTTTTAAAAAAAGGAAATTAAATTATGAAAATGAAAAATTAAAATGTGAATATACCAATGAAGATGAAATTAAAATAATCATTAGGAATAATTTTGCCCAAATATATATAAGAATAAAACTGACAATTTCAGTAAATGAGAAGAATGTTTACAAAAATATGGACTGCCCAGATTAGCAGAAGAGGAAATAGAATACTTAATTCTTTCCTATCTTAGAAAAATAAATTAGACAATAGAAAAAATGATCTCCCTAAGAAAAATCCCTAGCATCAGATGGATTTACAAGTGAATTCTTCCAACCATTTAAAGAATAATTACCTTCAGTACTATTTAAACAATTTGAAAAATAGGTAATAAAGAAGCCTTACCAAATTCTTTTTACAACACAAATATACTTTTGATACCTAAACTAGGGAGAGCAACAACAGAGAAAGAAAACTGTATACTGATTTCTTAAGTAATATCTATGTGAAATTTTTAAATGGAATACTCTCAAATACAGCATCATATCACAAGGATATTTATTCCAAGAATGCAAAGTTAGAGCAATATTATAAAAATAATCAGTATATTTGATTAAATCAATCACAACAAAATCATAGGATATCAATAGATGCACAAAAGTCTGACAAAATACAATATGTATTCCTATTAAAAACACTTTAAAGCATATGAATCAATGGAGTATTTCTTAAAATAAGTATTTATCATCTAAAACCAAGAGTAGCATTATCTGTAATAGGGATAAATTTGAAGACTGCCCAATAATCTCAGGAGTAAAGCAAGGTTGTCCATTATCTCTACCAGTTTTCAATATTGTATTACAAATACACAGGTAAGAGTTGGAGCTTAATGGCCATAGACCTGTAAAACCATCTTGGCAGATAGGCTAACCAGGTTGAAGGTAAGCAACAAATTTAAACCCTGTCAGTGAGTTAGGAAGATATCTACCCCAAGCTTATGAGGGCTTTCCCTGGCACAATGGGTGGATGAGACCATTTTTTTTTCCCATCAGCCATGAAGATAGCTTAAGTAGGTACTGTGGAGCACTTAGAGCTTTGTTTGATATCAAGGATGCCAAGATCATGCAGTGCATCCAAGGTCATCACTAGTCATCTTAACTTTGCCTTGCCCAACTTCATTGACTATGGAATAGAGATTGAGGTGAACAATTTTGTGCAACTTTACTTCATTTAATCCAATTTACATTCAAGTAGAGACATTATCCACCTACAATAACTTACTAGTAACTAAGACAAGAAAAAAAAAGCTGAAAAAAATAAAAATAGGCAATGAGAAAACAAAACTATTACTCTTTGTAGATGAGAGGACACTAGGAAATTAACAAAAAACTAGTTGAAACAACAACTTTAGCAAACTTTTTGGATATAAAATAAATCATATAAATCATCAGCATTTCTATATATTACCAACAAAATTCAACATTAAGAAGTAGAAAGAATATATATATATATATATATATATATATATATATATATAAAGTAGTTGCAGATATTATAAAATACTTGGGAATCTACATGTCAAAATAAAATCAGTAAGCATATACACATAATTAGACTTTTTCACAAATAAGGACAGATCTAAAAACTTAAAAAAATTAATTTCTCATGGAAAGGCTGAGTCAATATATAAGTTTGACAATTCTCTAAGTTAATTTACATGTTCAGTGTCATTAGTCCTCTAAACCAATGCTGCCAAAATTAGAAGAAAAGTAGAAAGCTGGGAAACAATCTTTACAACTAGGAGTTCTGATAAAGGTCTCATTTCTAAAATATATAGAGAACTTCATCAAATTTATAGGGTTGCAAGACATTCCCCAATTGATAAATGGTCAAAAGATATGAATAGACAGTTTTTAAATAAATAAATTAAAGCTATCTATAATCATATGAAAAAAATGCTCCAAATCATTATTCACTTCATACCTATCAGATTGGTCAAGATGAGAAAAAAGGAAAAATGATCAATGTGGAAGAGACTGTGGGAAGATTGGCACATTGATGCATTGCTGGTGGAGTTGTGAATGGATCCAGCCTTTCTGGAAAGCAATATAGAACTATACCCAAAGAGAAATAAAACTGTTCATACCCTTTGACCCAGCAATTCCAATTCTAGGTCTATATTCAGAAGAAATGATTCAAAAAGGGGAAAGTCCTACATGTTCCAAAATATTCATAGCAACTCTTTTTGTAGTGGCAAAGAATTGTAAATTGAGATGCCCATGAATTGGGGAATGGCTAAACAAGTTATGCTACATGTATATTATGGAATATTATTGCTCTATAAGAAACTGTAAATGGTAGGACTCTAGAGAAGCATGGAAAGACATAGGATCTGATGAGGTGTAAAGGGAGCAGAACCAAGAGAACAATGTTTACATTAACAATAATATTTTGAGTTGATCAACCTTAATGAAAGCAGCTCCTCTTCAGTTCAGAGAGTTAGGGCAACTATATTTGACAGACTACAGATTATATTATTCCCATACAGAGGAAGAAAAACAAAACAAAACAAAAAATCCAACCCTTCAGAATCTGTTGAACACTTTATAAAAGTTATCTCTTATGTATCTCTTTCCCTTAATCTTAATTTTCAAGTATTTAAAGAACCTAATATGTGCTAAGCATAAAAAAAAGGTTCTGCCCTGAAAAACTTAAATTTTAAACTAAATTTTTTCAATGGAACAACAAAAATGGACCACTTAAAGTAGATAGAAAAATATATAATAGTAAGAGAGTTTTGAGGAAAATGAAGAGGTGAGGGAATTAGGAAAGTCTTCAGATACAAAGTGATCTTGTATCTTTAAAAGAAACTAGGAATTCTAAGAGATAATGATAAGGAGTCAGTACATTCCAAGCTTATGAAAAGGCATGGACATTAGAAATGAGTTTGAGGAGTGACAGAAAGATCTATTTGACTGAACCATAGAGTGTGTAAAGGGGAGTAATATGTAAAAACCTAAGGTAAAATGGAGACAGGGTTGTGAGGGGCTTTAAATTCCAAACAGAAAAGTTCATATTAAAGGTGATAGGAAGTCACTAGAATCTCTTGATCAGGAGAATGACACAGTCACATTTCGTCTTTAGAAATGTCATTTTTTAGTGATTGGATAGAAGATGAGACTAATATTGTAGTCTAGGTGAAAAATGAGGAAAATCCGAACCAGGATAAATGGGCCTCTGAGTGAAAAGAGGGGACTATATGGTTGGGGATGGTAAAAGTTTAGGATGACCATGAGACTGTGAACCTGAGTGGCTGGAAGGATTGTTCTACTCTCAAGAAAAAATAAAGCATATTTTTTAAACATTACTTATTTTTCCAACTGCACACAATAATAGTTTCCAACAATCATTTTTGCAAGGTTTTGAGTTTCACATTTTTCTCCCATCCCTCTCCCCCATAGAAAGCAATCTATTATAAGATATACATATATAACCATACTAAACATAGATCCATATTAATCATGTTGTGAAAGAAGAATCAAGTCCAAATGGAAGGAAAAAAAAACCTTTGGAGAGAAAAAAAGACATAGCACATAGGACAACTTTTTAAAAACTTCACAGCTCCTCCTCTCAATGTGGATGGTATTTTCCATCACGAGTCTTTTAGAATTGCCTTTGATTATAATACTGCTGAAATGTATAAGTCCATAATGCTGTTAATGGGTATAATGTTCTTCTGGTCCTGCTCACTTCTCTCTGCATCATTTCATGCAAGTCTTTCCAGGCTATTCTGAAGCCTCATCCCTCAGGATTTCTTATAGAACAATAGTACTCCATCACATTCATATACCAATGTGTTCAATCATTATACAATTAAATAGGCATCCCCTCAATTTTCAACTCTTTGCCACCACAAAAAGATTTGCTATAAATATTTTTATACATGTGAAAGAGAAAAATAAAGTTTAGGAAAAAAAATGAGTTTAGAGAGAAAGCTCTATTTAGAGTATTTTAGGTTTGAGACCTCTGTGGATATCTCTATCTCATTGGAAATGTCCATCAGAATGTAAGCTCTGCCTATATATGCAAAAACTGTTTTATGCTTGCCTTTGTATCCCCAGTATTTAGCACATTTCCTTGCACATAATAAGCAGAACATACCTTGGTTGAGTGGTAATATTCAACTATAATTCAGAGTAAGACTGAGATCTGAGTGTAATTTGCATAGAGATGAGAACTGAACCTCTAAAAACTGATGAAAATATATATTGTGTGAAAAATAAGGGGGGGAAAAGGCCCTGCATGGAGCATTGTCAGATAGATGAGCCTGGGGGTGGGGGGTAGGGCTAGATAATGATTCAGCAAAAGAAAATGAGTAGAAACTAGACAGACAGGGAAAGAGCGAAGATATAGTGTCACAGAAACCCAAAGAAGGAAAAACATAAACGAGGAAGAGGTTTCAATTTTAAATGTAAAGATGTAAAGAAAAATGAGGACTGAGGAAAAGTCATTAGAGCTGGCAATAAAGAGATAGGTCATCAATAACTTTGGAGAAAGCAACTTGAATTAAATGAGGAATTCAGAAATCAGATTGCAAAGGTGTAGAAAAGTGAGTGAGATGAAAAGATGCAAGAAGCAGAACACTTTTTTCCTAGGGTTTAGCTATGAATGAGAGAAAGAGTATAGGATAGTAGCTTGATAGTTGGGAGAATCGAGGAAAGATTTCCTCAGAACTGCAGAGCATATAATTTTAACTTTTCACTGACCATAAAATGTCTCTTCTTTTTATCTATTTCTTAATTTGACAACTTTTTTTTCATTTTATTATTTTTTGAGTGGCATTTTATAAATAACAGATTGAAAACATAGTATCAGCTTCAGAGATAAAGAATAATACTACTAAAAATGACAATAGAAATTACATAGTCTAGCCCTCTCATTTTACAGGTAAGGAAATAGAGGCCTAGAGAGTTTAGGTGACTTTCCTCTGCTTCCTTTTGTTCCCTTGGAAAACAATTCTTTTTTACTCATTCACCACAGTATATTGTGAAGTCTGTAACAGTTGAGCCCATGTGAATAAGAATAAGGTGATGTTGATTGTTGAGTGATAGGAACCCATTTAATTTTATCCTTTATCAAATACTTGCAAAAATAATGTTAAATAGAAAAATATTGCTTGGAATATCAACACATTTACCCCCCAAAATAGAAGTAAATTTTCTTATCCCTATTTGATATTTTAAAGAACAAATCAAGTCTTACCCCTACTGAGATTTTGTATATGCTGCATCCAATAAAAAATGTTCTACCAGGTTAGCCTCAATCTTTTTAAGTAGAGATGTTGGAATGACTCATTCCTCTTGGTTGGGTTGGCAGAATGATGGGAAAATTCACTTTTCTTCAGTAGTAAGGGGACGTACCTACTTACAGAAATGGTAAACAAATCAAAGCCATAGTGGAAGGATAAGGTGGACATTACTATGGGCATTAGAAGAATTTTTTCCTGAAAACTGTCCAAGAAAACTTTCAGGAATCTTGCCATCCCTGCCTACTTTAAAAAAATGGAGATTTATGAGAAATGCATGTGCTTCACAACCCCCTAAATAACTCTGCAAATTTCCATGAACTGGATAATTGGAAGTACAGAAGTGCTCTTTCATTTGCTAATTATGAAATCTAAGAATGAATCTCCACTAAGAAGGAATCTCTTAAAACCTTTCCATGGGAGTTGTCTGCAAAACTAAAGAGCAGAATCCAGTTCTGCTTTATATTCTTTTACTTTCTTAGTACAGTTCCTCTAACTCTAGACAACTAGTGATGGATAACTTTATTTCTACAGGGTGAATTCATACTACCACCATTTTCATTCTATGACTCATTATATGTGTTGACTTAGGCTTCTATTTCTTCTTCATTAGATCAAAAATTCCCTGGAAATGCTGTGCTTTCTCCTTCTTTCTTAATTTCTCATAGTTAATATGTGCTTTGTGCTCTGTAGATTTTCAATAAATGCTAGTGACTGGCAGCAGAGATATTTAACATTTTCCATATAAAGATGACTACTTCCTCTAAATCAACATTTTATTCATTTAAAAATTAAACATTGAGCACTCAGTGGTCTCTTTTTCCAGTCTCAATGACGCTTTTCAATTTTAACATTCTGTAACTCTAGATGTTGTAAAGGCTAACAATTAGAATGACATCACCAGTACCTTCCTGGAATTTAGAAGGGAGTAAAACAAAACTAGTACCTACTAGTATTTTGGGGAACACTTTTAAGTCAAAAAGCTTCATGCAGATATGTCACACATAATTTTTGCCAAAATAATTATATAACTATTGAAAGATTGATTAAAAAACTTAGTAAGAAGGATACAGAGTGATTATGAAAGTTGGGAAGAACATGGAAGGCTTGATGAAAGAGATTTCATGGACTAGGATCCTGAAAAATGGGTAGGATAGTGTGTAGACTGTGTTTTAGAGATGAATATAGACAAGGAGATCAGTTGGAAGAATTTCATCTCTGATAAAAGGTAGCTAGTAAAGATAAACAGAGGTGTGGAGTTAAAGATGAACAAATCTTAGTGAATGATGAACAAAGGAAAGAAAGAAATTTAGGATTGTATGGTGATAGATTTAGAATTTGAAGAGATAATAGACTACTTTGTGACTAACCTTTTGATTTTACAAATAAGGAAATTAAAATTGAGTAATGAACTCAGGAACATATAGCTAACATGCGTTTGAGGTTGGATTTTAATTCAAGTCTACCTTTCTCCAAGTCCAGAATTCTGCTAATTTACCAACTTGTCCACTAAGAATTCATTGTGAGTAAATATATAAATTTCTGGTGATATTTAAAGAGATGGAGAAAGTATTTAAACATTGTCATTTCTTCCTTCCAATATTTTTCATGTTGCTCTTTTCTTGCCATTCACATGGACACCATGCCTGCTCTGGATATCACTTCTCTCCTGTATGATTGTGGTAGCTTCCTAAGTGTTCTCCCTGCCTCAATTTTTCTTCCCAACAGCCATTAAAGTGACATCCCTAAGGTTCAGATCTAATTATATCTCCCTAACCAATAAACTCTAATTATTCCCTATTACTTCTAGGATAAAATATGATCTCTGGTTCACCATTTAAAAATTTTCAAAACATGATCCTTCCCTATCTTTCCACACATTATTCCCCATCCACACATTCTACAATCCAACCATACTGGTCAACTTGCTGTTCCTCATATAGAATACTCCATCTCTCATCTCTGTGCCTTTATGCTGGCTGTCTCCTATTCTTAGAATTATTTCCCCTTCTCTTTGCCTCTGTTTCTAAGAATCTTTGCCTTCCTTCAAGATACTATTCAAATGCTACCTTCTGCAGGACTCCTTTCCAATTTCCTTCCCCCACCACTTAGAAGTGCCTTCTTTTCCTGTTTCTTGTTTATATGTATGTGTATGTGTGTGTGTATATATACATAAATATATGTGTATATATGCATATATATCACATCCCATGTATATATATATATATATATGTATAATAACTTACATTATTTGTATGTCATCTTCTCTTAGAATGTAAGTCCATCCTTGGTAGGAACTGTTTCACTTTTTCTTTGTACCCTTACTGCTTAATGTAGTATCCAACACATAATAAGTTCTTAACAAATGCTTGTTGATTGATTGATGAACAGATTTTGGAGAAAAGATGAGTGAGCTTTGAAACATATTGGGTTTGAACTGAATTGGCTGAAATCTAAATGGAAATAACTAGTATTCGGCAGAAAATAGAAGTCCAGGTCTCAGGAGAGGAGACAGTCAAGAATCTTATGGGTGGTCACCACACATAGAGGTGATGGTTGAAGTATGAGAGTGTTTGAGATAAATAAAAGAACGGAGGGAGGGAGGGAGAGAGAAGGAAACTTTTTTTTAGTTTCTTCATTAGACTGAGAATAGAGACACTCAGTAATCATAAAAAAGGATCTGTATTGCCAACATCCTTCTGTGGACTGTGGCAGTGAAGAACCATACTGAGTTATGAAATAGTTTTCAAATATAAAATGTGATATAGATGACAGTCTTCTCATTATTTTTTAATAATAAAAATATTGGTGTCCAAATGTTTGCAATCTAGAAAAATATATATGAGATAAAAAGTTGGCTGAATTTTTAAAAGGAGACATAAAATAAAGGGAAAACATAAGCTGAGCACTGAAACAGCTTTTTTTTAACTAATTTTAGGGAGCAATGACAGAACCTCATTGACTTTTTTTGAGTGAGAAATTTTTTAACAGAAAAAGAAAATTTCCCAAGGATAATACAGCATTTATGAAAAAATACTATATTTGAAAACCTAGTTACAAGGTGTGTTTTCATCAGAAACATCCGTATTTGAAATGGCTTCTTAAATAAGGAAACCCCAAGAAACACTGGAAGGTAGTATGGAACTTGGTTTCAGAAACTGCAGAAAGGAACGCCTCTTTCCCTATAGAAGACTTTAACAGCTTTACCAAATCAAAATGAACAGCTACTTGTTATTAACTGATCCCTTACTGACAGACAGACAGAGACAGACAGACAGAAGAGAGAGACAGAGACAGAGGGAGAGGAGAGAGAAGATAATATAGCTTACTCTTTCCATCTGTCATATTTCTAAATAGGAAAGTATAGTATGTAAAACTTGAAGGTAAAGATGCATTTGAGAACTCTGACATCTATTGTATCTAGTCATCATATTCACATCCTATTTATTCTTCTTCTTGCCTAAGCCTTCTCTCTCCAAAACACCAGATACCCTTTTGTTGGCATATAGCACATCTCCACCCCAATGTTCCACTGGAAGTTCCAAATGAATGAGTCCTAAATTAAATTTGTTATACTTGTCCCAAGACCCACATTTCCTGGTTTGTAGTGTCATTTATTATTTTTATCAATGACACCACAAACCACCCCAACTCTAATGTTCCCATCTTCATGACGTTGGGATTGTCTTTGATTCTTCCCCTCTTATTCTTTCTAGTCAGTTACCAATGGCCTTGATTCAAACTGTCCAATAGCTTTCACATTCACCCATCTCCTTTGTATTCTCTCTGCCACCTTCCCAGAATAGAACCTCATTCACCCTATTCCACTTGTCATTTTGCAAATAATTTCCTTGTCTTTATTCTCAACCCTTTTCAACTTATCCTTCCTGTCTCTGGCATATTCAGCTTTCTTCTGCATAGATCTGATCATGTCATTCATGTGCTCAAAAACTCCAGATCTGGAGAGAATCTCAAAAAATCTACTCCATATCCATCTTGAGGGATGACTTTTCCCAAGTCACACATTCATTAACCTCAGAAATATAGTCTAAATTTCAATCCTTTCCCTCAAGAAATAGTGTTCTTACCACTGCACTACTTTGTTATCCTTCCTTAACCTAAACCATGAAGGACATTAGGTTTTGCATTGCACAATATTTTTAAAGAAGGAATTTCAGGCCACAGTTATGTTTTTCTTTTATTTCAGGTCTTTTCAGCACTTAACCTTTCATATTATACATATGTTCTTTTTTAGGTGTATTTTTTTTTTGCAAGGCAAATGGGGTTAAGTGGTTTGTGCAAGGCCACACAGCTAGGTAATTATTAAGTGTCTGAGAACAGATTTGAACCCAGATACTCCTGACTCCAGGGCCAGCTCCAAGTATGGCACCAGATAGTTAGGGAATGGATGATTGATAGATAGACTTGGTTCTTTGCCCCCCACAGTGGCAGGGGTTAGTTACCTTGTATGAACTGAAAATATTAGGCATAGATCAGATTTAGAGTTGGAAGAGACCTTGGAGGCCATCTCATCTAACTCTTATGGAGAAGAAGATGCTGACTCCAAAGGTGGGCTTCGTCTTCCCCCACCTCCATCAGAGATATTGCCCTATGGCAAGGGTGAACTGGAGGAGAAAGGAAGTGGAACTACTGGGGAGTCAGCTTGAGCCTCCACCAGGGAGAATCAGTAAGGAGCAAAGACAATGGGCCCAGTAGCCGGGCAGACAGCTGCCGCTGGTGATTGAAACAGGGCAGGTCCCAACATCGGAGCTGGGGAAAGAGTGGTAGTGGGAGCTGGGGCTGGCCGGAGAGCCAAGGGTCCTGGAAGAGTGCATACCGCAGCTGCTGGGAGGGGGCTGGGCAGGAATCGGGCTGCCAGGGTCTTGCTAAGTTGCTTCTGCAAGGCCAGTTTAGACTTGAGGATACTCACAGCCAGCACCCCATGTTTCTGTAGCTTGCTATGCTGACTGACCTTAGCCTTCAGGGGCTTCCCTGCCAGCCTGTCTTTGTGTCTTCGGCTACTCGTGCTGCTTGAGTTGGGTTTCAGAGTTGACATGGAACTGATAGAGGGCACAGTGGAAAGAAGGGCTTGGCCCCAGTTTGTTCCCTGGGGTCCCTGCCACATGCTTAGCCTTGTGCCTGGCCCCTTGCTTAGCCTTGTGCCTGGCCCCTCCCCGAGGCATAATTCGGCCCCGTCCCCTTCGAGGAGCTCCTCAATGACCATCCACCATCCACTTGTGTTTGGCTCCTGTGTTTGGCCTGGAGCTGTGAAGCTGAGTTGACAGTGACCTTACGGGTAGGGCAGTAGAGGGGGCCCTTCTCATTCGGGTTGTCCATACCCACATTGCTTCCTGCCCCTGCCCCAATTCTAGTAGTAGGCATTTCAGCCCCTGGCCCTGGGGATGAAGGGGTACAGGAAGGGGAAGAGGACGAAGAAGAGGCATCAGAGAGGTCCAGGCCAGCTGACTCCCTTGGAGTGGAATCCAAAGTCTTCAGCAGAACTAAAGGGGATCCAGGGGAGGGTGCTAAGGAAGCCTTGTTTGGGAGTTCTCCAGTTCTGCTATCAGGTGGGGTGGTGGGTGGACCAGTGACTCTATCCTGGGCTGGAGAATAAGTCCTCTGCTTACTCTTGGCAGCCTCCACAGCCTTGACCTTTCTGGCATGTTTGTGACCTTTGTAATGGGCTTCAGCCTGGTTCGAAGAGTTGAACCTCAAGTGGCAGATGTTACAGGAGATAAACAGCTTCTTCTTTATAGGGGAGGGGACTCCAAACATGTGACTGATTACTGCTTTCTGGACTGGGTCCATCGGGCTGAAGTTGGGGAAAAGTCTGAGTGGGGCTGCACCACTGAAGTGGAAGGTCAGGAAATGCTTGATGTCCAGTGGGGGCTGCAGAGGCCGAGCAGGCAGGGGCAGCGAGGCCAGAAGAGGGTTGGGGGAGCTGGAGGCTGGGCCTAGGGACACAGATGAAATCTTTTTTTTCTCCTCTGGGAGCTGGGATTTGGGTTAAGCTCCCTCCTCCTCCTCCACCCCCACCTAGACCGGGCAATGCATTAGTTTTTAGCAGTAGTCTTCATTAGGTATATAAAACACTTCCTTGTTGATCCCTATTTGATTATTTACCTATATTATCTGGTAACTACTCTTTCCTCGAAACAAATTCATTTGAACACTGCCATCAGATATGATCACTTTTCAGGGATACAGATGAGATTACTGTGAGAAACAGGTAAAATCAGAAAGATCCTTTACCACTTTGCTTCTTTGATTCATATTTCCTACTAGACAGCTAGTTCCATGAGGGCATGGGCCTGATTTTAGTTAAACTTGATTTCCTCCCAAGATCAAAGCCAGTACCATCTCCACAGTAGATATATAATTCAATTCAATTAAGCAAGTATATATATATATATATATATATATATATATATATATATATATATATACTATTTACTGTTATATTAAACTGAATTATATTTATTGGGGGAAAGCTGCATAAGGTTTTATTAAGGTAAATGATCATTGTATAGGGGAAAATAAAATTTTCTACTTTTTTGAATTTTGAATTGATTTATTTGGCTACATATGTCAAACATAAATAATCATAAATCAAAAGAATTTAGAAAACTTGCTTAAATAAGCAAGGTTGTCTCATAGTACTATCATATATGATCTGAACAAATTTGATATATACATTCAAGCATTTTGAAAAATGTAAGTTGGTTTATCTAGTCTAAGTAGATAGGTACATAAACTATATAGGAATATGATTATATATCCTAAAAAATTGCTTTATAATCCTAGTGGAAAGTTCTTTTGTATATAGATGAAGTGTCTCGTAAATTTATCTTGTTTTATCGAACTGTACATGAAGTAAATATTTATTTTAAAAGATGGGGAAACCTGGGCATGTCAGCAACAAAGGAAGAATCAGGAAAAAGAAAAGAATTCAAGGTAAAAGAGAAAGTGAAGAAAATAGAAGGAGCAATTTCCTGGAGAAGTCAGGAGAGGATGGCAGCAAGAGTTTATGTAGAGTGATTGGGCTTAGCAAAGAGAAAGGCCATCTCTTCACCTGAGCCTGGAGTGAATCTATAATACGAATGAATGAAATTGAAATTTATAGATTGAATGAAAACTTTTATTCTCACCTACCTAAATTATGGATAGTAATATTAGATAATACAGAATTTCTCATTAGCTACTTTTTCAGAATCCTCAAATAACTCCTCATTCAGAAAGGCCAAGAAAATTTCATAAAACTCACAATTATAAAATTGTATCTTGTTGGATTATAGATACTAATGATTATATTAAATAATGGCTTGTAGATTTGTGATCAATAATTTATATATCATGCTATGTTGTTATACTATATTACATCTTCATATAGTATAGATTGTAAAGATTCTTCCTTGAAGGAAAAATATGGCTTAGTTTCTGATGATGCTTTTGCTTGAAGGCATATTTAGGTGTCCTTGAAGATTAGATTGTGCTTAAAGTTCTACTTCAAAGTTTCTTTTTAAAATGGAATTGACTTTAAGTTCTTTTTAAATTTTATTTATTTTATTTACACAGTCAGGTAATTATTAAGTGTCTGAGATCAGATCTGAGCTCAGGTACTCCTGACTCCAGGGCCAGTGTTCTATCCATTGCACCACCTAACTGTCCCAACCTTAAGTTCTTGAAAGCTAGTATGTTTAAAATATCAATCAATTTTCAAAAATTCCATATAGCTTTTCAACAACATACTTCATTGTGAAAAGCAAAGCACACCAGTTAAAAAAAATACACCAGTGATTCTTAAATTTTTTAAACTATCATGCTGGCTATTGAGTAGTGGATATTCCTTTTCTCTCCCCTGAAGTGGTATATGACACCTTCAACAGAATATAAACTCCTCATGGCCAGGAATTTTTGCCTCCCTGCTTACTAGAAGTGCCAGGCACTTATTACTATGCTAAATACTTATTAAATATTTAACAAATGCTTCTTGATTGATACGTGTTTTCTGAATTATATTAAATGAAAATTAATTATGTTTCAAGGAATTTTAGGAAAAGTTCACATTTAAGATAAAGCATTTCACAATAATCCTGTGAAGGGATCCTAAGATTGTTTTACAGATGAGGAACCTGAGTCTAAAAGAGGTTGCAAGTTACCTAAGATTGCACAGATAATAATTTTCAGAACCTGGAGACTTGATTCCAAGGCCAATATTCTTTCCACCAGACCAGATGGTTTCTCCTATTGCTTAACAACCTTTGAGATAATTGGAAGCATTTTGGACTTTACAAAATCTAATCATTAGGTGGAGCCGTCCACATCCTCAATTAGCTTCCAACAAAACAAAAGTTTAAAAATCCATTGCCCAAAAGGAATATTAAGGAATCCAACTCCTCATGGAAAGGGATTGAGCTCTCCTTGAAACAAAACATTTCTAGAAGAAACTTGAATGCAGCATCACTCTATTGAGGTGAATCTGCTGGTAGGATTGAATCCTGAATTAAACATGTGCTTGGAGAATAACACCAGAGGATTGTTTTTTTTTTTTTCTAAGCCACCAAGAGGTTGCTTACCTTTGACAATGACTGACAAGACAATAGAAGATGTTATTAATTTTAAGAAGGATATGGCCAGGTCAGATTCTGGGTTCCTTCCTACAAAATCTATATTTTTCATTTTATGTATCAACATTTCTTTCATTGCTCAATAAAGAGATATGTTCTCACTTTTATGAAAAAAAACTGAGTAAGGAGATATAAAAAAATAAAGGATTTTTTTTGCTTTTTTTTGGCAATAGAGCCATTCCTCCTCCTCCTCCTCCTCCTCCTCTTTTCACCTCTCAAAAAAAAACTTGTTGAAGGAACTATACTAAGAATGGGAATTTTTATCATTATCATTTATGTCTTCACAATCAAAGAAATGAAATTTTAAAAACCAGATTGTGAAAAGCACAACATATATGAACGAACATTTTGCTTTGAAATAAATTCGTTTTTAAAACAAATTAGAAGCTGTGTTGACAGAAATGAAGCAAAATTAAAATATTTGCTCTCTATTCTCTGCACATCAGAAAATGCTAAATATAGTATTCCAGCTGGCTTGGACTCTATAACTGAGCATATAATATTCACTGGAAGGGCTCAAAATGCTTCTTCCCAATTGTGTTATCGGGATGCTGTGGTAAGTTATAGTGGTGTCTTTGGTATATCACACTCAGTGTCCTGAAATTCTTCACTTTGCATTGCCAAATTTTACCTGTGGGTGTAAAGAATGGTGGTTGGAGGATAGTGCTGAAAGACTGGAGATTGATTGGCATACACGCATATATACACACAAACAGCACTTTCTAATAATCATGTTTGAATCACAGAATCTCAAAGCTGGAAACTGGAAAGGTATAATTCCATGCTTAAGCAAGAAGCCTCTTTACAATTTTCTCAATGAGGGGCATCTAGGTGGCACAGGGGATAAAGTACTAGTCCCGGAGTCAGGAAGACCTGAGGTCAAATGTGACCTCAGACCCTATATTTACCTAGTTATGTACCCTTGAGTAAGTCACTTAACTCCATAGCCTTACAAAAAATAAAAAAAAAAATCCCAATGAATTATCTTCCAGCTCCCACTTAAAGGTTCCAAGTGATGGAGATCTCAAAACCTTCTAAAGTCCCCCAGAATAGCTCCTTTTATTAGGAAATAACTCCTTTTATGGACTCATCTGTCTTTCTGTAATTGTACCCATTGCTCTGTGGTCTGTCCCTTGAGGTCAAAGGAAACAGCTCTATTCCCTCCTTTTTTTTTTAGGTTTTTTTTTGCAAGGCAAATGGGGTTAAGTGGCTTGCCCAAGGCCACACAGCTAGGTAATTATTAAGTGTCTGAGACCAGATTTGAACCCAGCCACTCCTGACTCCAGGGCCAGTGCTTTATCCACTGCACCACCTAGCCGCCCTTGCTCTATTCCCTCTTACACATTTATTTAGGACATTTGCCTATTTTTAGTCCCACAAAATGTCTCCCATTTCCATAACTTTTTCTTTTCTTATTGAGACTAGGTGTCACTAAGCTGGAAATACATTGGTGATTCAAGGTCCTATCCAAATACTATTTAATATGGAAACTTTAACTTTCATTTTTCTGACTTGGCTCAGTTCATGTTCCATATCTTTTCCAAACTTACTGATAAGTGTTTCAGTAATAATGTCCTAATTCTTTCATTTCAGTGTGATGTCAGACTTCTAGATCCAGTGAACTGCATTCATTGAGGGTAGTCTGACATACTCTTTGGAGGAGGGGATGGATAGCATTCTTTTTTTTTTTAGGTTTTTTGCAAGGTAAATGGGGTTAAGTGTCTTGCCCAAGGCCACACAGCTAGGTAATTCTTAAGTGTCTGAGGCCAGATTTGAACTCAGGTACTCCTGACTCCAGGGCCGGTGCTCTATCCACTGCACCACCTAGCTGCCCCCAGATAGCATTCTTTATCATAAGTCCATCAGAGAAATTGTTTCATCATTTTCCCCAATTGCTATAGCTAACTGTATTTCCCTCCATCCTATTCCCCACACACTGATTTATTCTATTCCCTCTCTCCTTTCACCCTATCACTCTTCAAAAGTGTTTCATTTGACTATGCTCTCCCACAATGTTCCCTCTCTCCTTTCACCTATCCCTCCCCTGTCCTTCTCCTGTCACCTTTCTCCCATTCCTTTCCTCTCCTATTTTCTTCTAACATAAGATAGATTTCTATACCCCACTGAGGGTATTCCTTCACTGAGTCACTTCCAAAGAGAGTAATGTTCACTCATCCCCCTTTACCTTCCTCTTCTACTCCATAGCAAAAGCTTTTTCTTGACTCCTTTACATAAACCACCCTAGCCCATTCTACTTCTCATTTCCCTTTCCCTCCAGTACATTCCTTTCTCCCCCATTAATTCCATCTTTTTAAATATCTTATGCCTTCCAATTCAACTCCATCCTGTGCATTATCTATATATGCTCCTTCTAACTGCCCTAATAAATGTGAAAGCTCCTATGAGTTATCAGTATCATCTTTTCATTCAGGAATATAGATAATTCAACATCATTAAGTTCCTAATGATTTGTCCTTCCTATCCACTCTCTTTATACTTCACCTGAATCCTGTACTTGAAGATCAGATTTTCTATTCAGCTCTGGTCTTTTCATCAGGAAAGTTTGAAAATCCCCTATTAAATTGAATGTCCATCTTTCCCCCTAAAAGAGTATATTCAATTTTGCTGGGTAGTTGATTTGTGATTGTAATCGAAGTTCTTTTGTCTTCCAGAATATCATCTTCCAAGTCCTATGAGCCCTTAATGTAGAAGTTGCTAAATTTGGTGTTATCCTGACTGTAGCTCCATCATATTTGGATTGTTTGCTTCTGGGTTCTTGTAACATTTTCTTCTATGGAAACCAGACAATACATACTTCCATATATTATATATTTCTTGGAGGTGGATAGCATCTCCCTTCATAGTTTGTTTCTGGTTGATTTGAATATTCTTCTTGCTCAGAATAGTTTAGTCATTCACAGTTGTACTTCAAATGATATTGCTGTTACTATATACAACATTCTCTTGGTTCTGCTCATTTCACTTTTCATTATTTCATGCAAGTCTTTCTATGTTTTTTTTAAAATCAACCTACTCATCATTTCTTATACTACAATAGTTTTCCATCACAATCAATCCACAAATTAGTTAGCTATTCCTCTATTCCTCAATTATTGGACAAATCTTCAATTTCAAGGGTTTTTTTTTTCACCAAAAAGAGAACTGTTATAAATATTTTAGAACATAGAGATTCTTGTTTTTTTCCCCTAGTCACCATGGGAAAAGGTCTATTAATAGTGTTATTAGTGGGTCAAAGGATATGTACAGTTTTATAATTCTTTGAGCATAATTCCTGATTGCTCTCCAAAATGGTAGTACCAATTCTGTTTCATCACTATTATATCATGTCCTAATTTCTCCATATTATCTCCAACACACTTTTCCTTTTCCCCCCTATCATTTTAGCAAATCTGAAAAGTATGAGATGATAGCTCAACATTATTTTAATTCATATTTCTTGAATCAATAATAATTTGAGCATTTTATATTCCTATATATATATATATATATATATATATATATATATATACACATATATATATATATATGTTTGTGTGTGTGTATAGGTTTGATTTCTTCTCCTGAAAATTATCTGTTCATATCTTTTGACAATTTGTCAATGGAGGAATGATTCACATTCTATATTTGACAAAATCCTCTTGATAGATGAGATATGAGGCCTTTATCTGAGAAATTGTTTTAAAAAAAACATTTTTTGCTTTCCTTCTAATTTTGTCTTCATTAGTTTTATTCATTCAAAACCTTTTTAATTTCATGTAAAATTTTCCATTTTATATCTCACAGTGCTCTCTATTGTTTATAAATTCTTCTCCTATTCATATATTAATAAGCAATATGTTCCAGGGACTTCTAATTATGATATTTTCTTTTATGTCTGGGTAATGTATCCATTTTGACCTTATCTTGATAAATGATATCAGATATTATTCTATTAGTCTGCTTTCCAGCTTTTCCAATAATCTATTTCTTTCTTTCTTTCTTTCTTTCCTTCTTTCTTCTTTCTTTATCTTCCTTCCTTCCTTCCTTCCTTCCTTCCTTCCTTCCTTCCTTCCTTCCTTCCTTCCTTCCTTCCTTTCTTTCTTTCTTTCTTTCTTTCTTTCTTTCTTTCTTTCTTTCTTTCTTTCTTCCTTTTTCAGGATTTTTTGCAAGGCAAATGGGGTTAGGTGACTTGCCCAAGGCCACACAGCTAGGTAATTAAGTGTCTGAGACTGGATTTGAACCCAGGTACTCCTGACTCCAGGGCCAGTGCTTTATCCACTACACCACCTAGTCGCCCCTTTTCCAACAATTTATTAACAAAATAGTGAATTCTTATCCCCAAAGCTTAAATCTTTATATTTATCAAACACAAGATTATTATAATTTTTTCATATTGTATATTGCATATCTACTCTACTGAGTAGATCCACCACTGATCCACCATTCTTAACCAGTATTAGAGAGCTTTTTGGGGTTTTTTTATGCCAAATGTGTGCAGACCAGTCATTTTCAGTATGAGAAATAAGGATTAATGGAAAGAAAGACCTGAGATATTTTTTAAAAAGTGAATGTACCTCTCAGAAGTTCAGAGAACTAGGACAACCATGTTACACCAGCTATTGAAAATGTTATCCCCATCCAGAGGAAGAAAAACAAAACAAAACCAACCCTTCAGAATTTAATGAACAGTTTATAAAAATTATCTCTTAATCATAATTAATCATTTTGAAAATTACTAATCTTTAAACATGTTTATCAAAAGTATCTATGTACAATGCTAACCTGGCTATTCACTGCTGAGGGGAGAGTGAGAAGAAATTTGTAACTTAAAAATATACATGTGCATATGAATGAAAACTAACTAAATAAATTTTTAAAATGTAGTTGCCTATCAAAAAAAAGTGAATGTAGTGTTCATCAGATTCTGAATGATTTTCTTTTGTTTTAATTTTTTGTTTGTTTTTTCCTCTGGATGGAGATAATGTTGTCCATGATCAGACTAATAGGGTTGTCCTATCTCTCTGAACTGCTGAGAGTAGCTGCTTCCATCAAGTTTGCTCATCTCACAATATTGTGGTTAATGTGTACATTGTTCTATTGGTTCTAAGCCCTTCACTCAGCATCAGATCCTATAACTCATTCCATGCTTCTCTAGAGTCCAATTATTTATGATTTCTTAGAGAACAAAATAGTCCATAATATTCATATACCATAACTTGTTTAACTCTTCCCCAATTAATGGGCATGCCTTCAATTTCCAATTGTTTGCCACTATAAAAAGAATTGCTATGCATATTTTAGAATGTGGGACTTTTCCCATTTTTTAATGATTTCTTCTGGATATAAACATAGAATTGGAATTGTTGGGTCAAAAGGAACAGTTTTATTGCTCTTTGGGCATAGTTCCATATTGCTCTCCAACAGCAATGCATTAAAGTTCCAATCCTCCCATAACCTCTCCAACACTGATCATTTTCCCTTTTTGTCATCTTAGTCAATTTGATAGATGTGAGGTGATACCTCGTAGGTGTGTTTTAATTTGCACTTCTCTAATCAATAGTGATTTGGAGCATATTTTCCTATGGTTTTATATATATTAGAGAGAGAGAGAGAGAGAGAGAGAGAGAGAGAGAGAGAGCTTTAATTTCTTCATTTGAAAACTTTCTATTCATATCCTTTGACCATTTATCAATTGGGGAATGACTTGTAACCTTATAAATTTGATGCAGTTCTCATTATAGTGTAGAAATCAGATCTTTATCAGACTCCTAGTTGTGAAGATTGTTTCCCAACTTTCTGCTTTTCTTCTAATTTTGGCAGTATTGATTTTATTAGTGCAAAATCTTTTTAATTTAATATACTCAAAATAATTCATTTTGCAGTTTTTAGTGTACTCTCTTATTTGTCATAAATTTGTCCCCTTTTCATAGCTCTGCTAAATAGAGTATTTCTTAGTCTATTAATTTATCTATGATTTTGCCCTCTATGTCTAAATTCTGTACCCATTTTGAATTTGTTTTGCTAGAGGGTG
The DNA here is from genome assembly GCF_037893015.1 of Macrotis lagotis. Lineage (NCBI taxonomy): Eukaryota > Metazoa > Chordata > Mammalia > Peramelemorphia > Peramelidae > Macrotis > Macrotis lagotis. The sequence goes on from NC_133662.1 coordinate 59,401,549, forward strand.
TGAGATGTTTGTCTTTGCCTAGTTTTTCCCCATATTATTTTCCAGTTTTTCCAACAATTTTTATCAAATAGTGAGTTCTTATCCCAGAAACTAATATTTTTGGGTTTGTCAAGCAGTAGATTGCTGTAGTTACTACTATAAGCTTTCCTTCTTAAGCATGAATATATGTATTTACACACATATAGAGAAAGACATATATATACATATATACTTAAACTTATTTACATACTCACACATATGTACCCATGTATAAACATATATATATATGTATATATATATACATAGAGATCTATAGATACACATATATACATACTCATATATATATAGATTTGGTTTGTGTATATCTCTCATTTTTATAACATTTCTTAAAAGCAACAACCCCTCTTAACTTCTATTCATTATCTCACCTTCCTTAATCAGCCACCCTTCAAGAAATCCCTCTGGTACACACTCTTCTATACCCCCTTCCCCATTAATTTACACACCCTTCTTTATACCCTCTTTATCTATTCCCTTACCCTTTAACTCATTTCAACTCCCTATCTCCTTCTATTTCTTTCTGAATTTAGACTTTTTATAGTCTTGCACGTGTGTATGACTGTATGTATCTACATAGTATATACGTATGTATGAAAGTATTATACCCTCTTTATTTATTTTTTTTTTTTTTGCAACACATTGGTTGGGGTGGGGGGCTGGTGTTTAAGTGCCTTACCAGGATCACACTACTAGGTAATTATTAAATGCCTGAGGCTGTATTTGATCTCAAGTCCTCTTACTCAAGGGCCAGTGCTCTCTCTATCCACTGCACACCTAGCTGCCCCTATTGTTCCCTCTTTAACCTCTTCCGGATAAAAGTAGGTTTCTAAAACTACCAGCTTTTGTTACCCATATAATTCCTCTGCATCAATTCTTCTCACATCTTATTTGTATAAGATGGCAACTCTTTTTAAAAAATCCGTTCCTAGATCATTTTCCTTTTAAGTATGCTATTCAGCTCTACCCCATCTTCTCTTCTAACTGTCTATTTACTATTAACTATCTTGTACACATGGTTTACATTTCCACCTGGAGATGGTAAACAATCTGCTTTATTGGGTCCTGTGTAATTTAGTATTTAACGTTTACTTTATATTTCTTTTGATTCTTGTATGTCAGATTTTTCGATTAAGTTCAAATCTTTTTTGCAACAAAATCCTGAAAGTCTGGCAATTCATTATCCTTTTTTTTTTTCCATTCAGGATTATGCTTAATGTTGCAGGGTATGCTATTTTTGGCCACAACCCAAGTTCTTTTTCTCTTCAATATGTTGTGTTCCAAGACCTGTGACTTTTTAAAGTAGCCACTCCTGGGTCTTGTGTAGTTCTAATTGTGCTTTTGCCCTATTTGAATTGTTTTCTTTCTTGTTGCTCTTAATGTTTTTCTCCTTAACTGGGGACTTTGGAATTTAGCTATGAAATTCCTGTCAGTTTTCCTCCCTTCCAGGTTATGACTGGTAATTTTTTTTCTATTTTTATCCCCCCCTATTCTAATAGTTCAGGATAATTTTCTTTAATTATTTCTTGTATTATTATATAAAGATCCTTTTTTTTTGCTCATGCTTTCAGGTAATCTGATTATTCTGTTTACTCTTCTTGATCTGTACTTCAGTCTCTTGTTTTTCTTGTGTTTCACCTTCTCTTGTATTTTTGTTATCATTATTACATTATTATATAATTATATATTTATAATATGTATTTATATATAATATATTGATATAGCTTGTCTAAGTTTTATTTTATTTTATTTTTACCTCATAGCTCACTGGCTTCCTCTTGCTCAATAATAATTTTAAGAGTTATTTTCTTGGGGTGGCTAGGTGGTGCAGTCCATAGAACACCCACCCTGGAGTCAGGAGTAACTGAGTTCAAATGTGACCTCCCACACTTAACACTTAATATGTGTGGCCTTGGGCAAGCCACCTAACCCCATTTGCCTTGCAAAAACTTTGAAAAGAGAGAGTCATTTTCTTCCTTAAGATTCTAGATTTCCTTTTCCAGTTGGCTTATTTTCTTCTCATAATTTTCATGTTTTTTTTCTTCTTGAATCGTTCTTATTTAATTTTATAGTTTTTTTCCTCAGTCTCTCTTATTTGATTTTTAAAATCTTTTTGATTACCTCTCTGAATTCTTTTTGAGAAGGTAGCCATTTGAAATTAATCTTTGGAGTCAGAGAGATTTTTTTTTCTTCAGCATAATCCTCTGAAGATGAACTCCAGTTTTATTCATTCAAAACCTTTTTAATTTCATGTAAAATTTTCCATTTTATATCTCACAGTGCTCTCTATTGTTTATAAATTCTTCTCCTATTCATATATTAATAAGCAATATGTTCCAGGGACTTCTAATTATGATATTTTCTTTTATGTCTGGGTAATGTATCCATTTTGACCTTATCTTGATAAATGATATCAGATATTATTCTATTAGTCTGCTTTCCAGCTTTTCCAATAATCTATTTCTTTCTTTCTTTCTTTCTTTCCTTCTTTCTTCTTTCTTTATCTTCCTTCCTTCCTTCCTTCCTTCCTTCCTTCCTTCCTTCCTTCCTTCCTTCCTTCCTTCCTTCCTTTCTTTCTTTCTTTCTTTCTTTCTTTCTTTCTTTCTTTCTTTCTTTCTTTCTTCCTTTCAGGATTTTTTGCAAGGCAAATGGGGGTTAGGTGACTTGCCCAAGGCCACACAGCTAGGTAATTAAGTGTCTGAGACTGGATTTGAACCCAGGTACTCCTGACTCCAGGGCCAGTGCTTTATCCACTACACCACCTAGTCGCCCCTTTTCCAACAATTTATTAACAAAATAGTGAATTCTTATCCCCAAAGCTTAAATCTTTATATTTATCAAACACAAGATTATTATAATTTTTTCATATTGTATATTGCATATCTACTCTACTGAGTAGATCCACCACTGATCCACCATTCTTAACCAGTATTAGAGAGCTTTTTGGGGTTTTTTTTTATGCCAAATGTGTGCAGACCAGTCATTTTCAGTATGAGAAATAAGGATTAATGGAAAGAAAGACCTGAGATATTTTTTAAAAAGTGAATGTACCTCTCAGAAGTTCAGAGAACTAGGACAACCATGTTACACCAGCTATTGAAAATGTTATCCCCATCCAGAGGAAGAAAAACAAAACAAAACCAACCCTTCAGAATTTAATGAACAGTTTATAAAAATTATCTCTTAATCATAATTAATCATTTTGAAAATTACTAATCTTTAAACATGTTTATCAAAAGTATCTATGTACAATGCTAACCTGGCTATTCACTGCTGAGGGGAGAGTGAGAAGAAATTTGTAACTTAAAAATATACATGTGCATATGAATGAAAACTAACTAAATAAATTTTTAAAATGTAGTTGCCTATCAAAAAAAAGTGAATGTAGTGTTCATCAGATTCTGAATGATTTTCTTTTGTTTTAATTTTTTGTTTGTTTTTTCCTCTGGATGGAGATAATGTTGTCCATGATCAGACTAATAGGGTTGTCCTATCTCTCTGAACTGCTGAGAGTAGCTGCTTCCATCAAGTTTGCTCATCTCACAATATTGTGGTTAATGTGTACATTGTTCTATTGGTTCTAAGCCCTTCACTCAGCATCAGATCCTATAACTCATTCCATGCTTCTCTAGAGTCCAATTATTTATGATTTCTTAGAGAACAAAATAGTCCATAATATTCATATACCATAACTTGTTTAACTCTTCCCCAATTAATGGGCATGCCTTCAATTTCCAATTGTTTGCCACTATAAAAAGAATTGCTATGCATATTTTAGAATGTGGGACTTTTCCCATTTTTTAATGATTTCTTCTGGATATAAACATAGAATTGGAATTGTTGGGTCAAAAGGAACAGTTTTATTGCTCTTTGGGCATAGTTCCATATTGCTCTCCAACAGCAATGCATTAAAGTCCAATCCTCCCATAACCTCTCCAACACTGATCATTTTCCCTTTTTGTCATCTTAGTCAATTTGATAGATGTGAGGTGATACCTCGTAGGTGTGTTTTAATTTGCACTTCTCTAATCAATAGTGATTTGGAGCATATTTTCCTATGGTTTTATATATATTAGAGAGAGAGAGAGAGAGAGAGAGAGAGAGAGAGAGAGAGCTTTAATTTCTTCATTTGAAAACTTTCTATTCATATCCTTTGACCATTTATCAATTGGGGAATGACTTGTAACCTTATAAATTTGATGCAGTTCTCATTATAGTGTAGAAATCAGATCTTTATCAGACTCCTAGTTGTGAAGATTGTTTCCCAACTTCTCAAAGCTGGAAACTGGAAAGGTATAATTCCATGCTTAAGCAAGAAGCCTCTTTACAATTTTCTCAATGAGGGGCATCTAGGTGGCACAGGGGATAAAGTACTAGTCCCGGAGTCAGGAAGACCTGAGGTCAAATGTGACCTCAGACCCTAATATTTTACCTAGTTATGTACCCTTGAGTAAGTCACTTAACTCCATAGCCTTACAAAAAATAAAAAAAAAAATCCCAATGAATTATCTTCCAGCTCCCACTTAAAGGTTCCAAGTGATGGAGATCTCAAAACCTTCTAAAGTCCCCCAGAATAGCTCCTTTTATTAGGAAATAACTCCTTTTATGGACTCATCTGTCTTTCTGTAATTGTACCCATTGCTCTGTGGTCTGTCCCTTGAGGTCAAAGGAAACAGCTCTATTCCCTCCTTTTTTTTTTTAGGTTTTTTTTTTTTGCAAGGCAAATGGGGTTAAGTGGCTTGCCCAAGGCCACACAGCTAGGTAATTATTAAGTGTCTGAGACCAGATTTGAACCCAGCCACTCCTGACTCCAGGGCCAGTGCTTTATCCACTGCACCACCTAGCCGCCCTTGCTCTATTCCCTCTTACACATTTATTTAGGACATTTGCCTATTTTTAGTCCCACAAAATGTCTCCCATTTCCATAACTTTTTCTTTTCTTATTGAGACTAGGTGTCACTAAGCTGGAAATACATTGGTGATTCAAGGTCCTATCCAAATACTATTTAATATGGAAACTTTAACTTTCATTTTTCTGACTTGGCTCAGTTCATGTTCCATATCTTTTCCAAACTTACTGATAAGTGTTTCAGTAATAATGTCCTAATTCTGTCATTTCAGTGTGATGTCAGACTTCTAGATCCAGTGAACTGCATTCATTGAGGGTAGTCTGACATACTCTTTGGAGGAGGGGATGGATAGCATTCTTTTTTTTTTTTTTAGGTTTTTTGCAAGGTAAATGGGGTTAAGTGTCTTGCCCAAGGCCACACAGCTAGGTAATTCTTAAGTGTCTGAGGTCAGATTTGAACTCAGGTACTCCTGACTCCAGGGCCGGTGCTCTATCCACTGCACCACCTAGCTGCCCCCAGATAGCATTCTTTATCATAAGTCCATCAGAGAAATTGTTTCATCATTTTCCCCAATTGCTATAGCTAACTGTATTTCCCTCCATCCTATTCCCCACACACTGATTTATTCTATTCCCTCTCTCCTTTCACCCTATCACTCTTCAAAAGTGTTTCATTTGACTATGCTCTCCCACAATGTTCCCTCTCTCCTTTCACCTATCCCTCCCCTGTCCTTCTCCTGTCACCTTTCTCCCATTCCTTTCCTCTCCTATTTTCTTCTAAGATAAGATAGATTTCTATACCCCACTGAGGGTATTCCTTCACTGAGTCACTTCCAAAGAGAGTAATGTTCACTCATCCCCCTTTACCTTCCTCTTCTACTCCATAGCAAAAGCTTTTTCTTGACTCCTTTACATAAACCACCCTAGCCCATTCTACTTCTCATTTCCCTTTCCCTCCAGTACATTCCTTTCTCCCCCATTAATTCCATCTTTTTAAATATCTTATGCCTTCCAATTCAACTCCATCCTGTGCATTATCTATATATGCTCCTTCTAACTGCCCTAATAAATGTGAAAGCTCCTATGAGTTATCAGTATCATCTTTTCATTCAGGAATATAGATAATTCAACATCATTAAGTTCCTAATGATTTGTCCTTCCTATCCACTCTCTTTATACTTCACCTGAATCCTGTACTTGAAGATCAGATTTTCTATTCAGCTCTGGTCTTTTCATCAGGAAAGTTTGAAAATCCCCCTATTAAATTGAATGTCCATCTTTCCCCCTAAAAGAGTATATTCAATTTTGCTGGGTAGTTGATTTGTGATTGTAATCGAAGTTCTTTTGTCTTCCAGAATATCATCTTCCAAGTCCTATGAGCCCTTAATGTAGAAGTTGCTAAATTTGGTGTTATCCTGACTGTAGCTCCATCATATTTGGATTGTTTGCTTCTGGGTTCTTGTAACATTTTCTTCTATGGAAACCAGACAATACATACTTCCATATATTATATATTTCTTGGAGGTGGATAGCATCTCCCTTCATAGTTTGTTTCTGGTTGATTTGAATATTCTTCTTGCTCAGAATAGTTTAGTCATTCACAGTTGTACTTCAAATGATATTGCTGTTACTATATACAACATTCTCTTGGTTCTGCTCATTTCACTTTTCATTATTTCATGCAAGTCTTTCTATGTTTTTTTTAAAATCAACCTACTCATCATTTCTTATACTACAATAGTTTTCCATCACAATCAATCCACAAATTAGTTAGCTATTCCTCTATTCCTCAATTATTGGACAAATCTTCAATTTCAAGGGTTTTTTTTTTTTTCACCAAAAAGAGAACTGTTATAAATATTTTAGAACATAGAGATTCTTGTTTTTTTCCCCTAGTCACCATGGTAAAAGGTCTATTAATAGTGTTATTAGTGGGTCAAAGGATATGTACAGTTTTATAATTCTTTGAGCATAATTCCTGATTGCTCTCCAAAATGGTAGTACCAATTCAGTTTCATCACTATTATATCATGTCCTAATTTCTCCATATTATCTCCAACACACTTTTCCTTTTCCCCCCTATCATTTTAGCAAATCTGAAAAGTATGAGATGATAGCTCAACATTATTTTAATTCATATTTCTTGAATCAATAATAATTTGAGCATTTTATATTCCTATATAAATTCATATATACATATATATATATATATATATGTTTGTGTGTGTGTATAGGTTTGATTTCTTCTCCTGAAAATTATCTGTTCATATCTTTTGACAATTTGTCAATGGAGGAATGATTCACATTCTATATTTGACAAAATCCTCTTGATAGATGAGATATGAGGCCTTTATCTGAGAAATTGTTTTAAAAAACATTTTTTGCTTTCCTTCTAATTTTGTCTTCATTAGTTTTATTCATTCAAAACCTTTTTAATTTCATGTAAAATTTTCCATTTTATATCTCACAGTGCTCTCTATTGTTTATAAATTCTTCTCCTATTCATATATTAATAAGCAATATGTTCCAGGGACTTCTAATTATGATATTTTCTTTTATGTCTGGGTAATGTATCCATTTTGACCTTATCTTGATAAATGATATCAGATATTATTCTATTAGTCTGCTTTCCAGCTTTTCCAATAATCTATTTCTTTCTTTCTTTCTTTCTTTCTTTCTTTCCTTCTTTCTTCTTTCTTTATCTTCCTTCCTTCCTTCCTTCCTTCCTTCCTTCCTTCCTTCCTTCCTTCCTTCCTTCCTTCCTTTCTTTCTTTCTTTCTTTCTTTCTTTCTTTCTTTCTTTCTTTCTTTCTTTCTTTCTTTCTTCCTTTCAGGATTTTTTGCAAGGCAAATGGGGTTAGGTGACTTGCCCAAGACCACACAGCTAGGTAATTAAGTGTCTGAGACTGGATTTGAACCCAGGTACTCCTGACTCCAGGGCCAGTGCTTTATCCACTACACCACCTAGTCGCCCCTTTTCCAACAATTTATTAACAAAATAGTGAATTCTTATCCCCAAAGCTTAAATCTTTATATTTATCAAACACAAGATTATTATAATTTTTTCATATTGTATATTGCATATCTACTCTACTGAGTAGATCCACCACTGATCCACCATTCTTAACCAGTATTAGAGAGCTTTTTGGGGTTTTTTTATGCCAAATGTGTGCAGACCAGTCATTTTCAGTATGAGAAATAAGGATTAATGGAAAGAAAGACCTGAGATATTTTTTAAAAAGTGAATGTACCTCTCAGAAGTTCAGAGAACTAGGACAACCATGTTACACCAGCTATTGAAAATGTTATCCCCATCCAGAGGAAGAAAAACAAAACAAAACCAACCCTTCAGAATTTAATGAACAGTTTATAAAAATTATCTCTTAATCATAATTAATCATTTTGAAAATTACTAATCTTTAAACATGTTTATCAAAAGTATCTATGTACAATGCTAACCTGGCTATTCACTGCTGAGGGGAGAGTGAGAAGAAATTTGTAACTTAAAAATATACATGTGCATATGAATGAAAACTAACTAAATAAATTTTTTAAAATGTAGTTGCCTATCAAAAAAAAGTGAATGTAGTGTTCATCAGATTCTGAATGATTTTCTTTTGTTTTAATTTTTTGTTTGTTTTTTTCTCTGGATGGAGATAATGTTGTCCATGATCAGACTAATAGGGTTGTCCTATCTCTCTGAACTGCTGAGAGTAGCTGCTTCCATCAAGTTTGCTCATCTCACAATATTGTGGTTAATGTGTACATTGTTCTATTGGTTCTAAGCCCTTCACTCAGCATCAGATCCTATAACTCATTCCATGCTTCTCTAGAGTCCAATTATTTATGATTTCTTAGAGAACAAAATAGTCCATAATATTCATATACCATAACTTGTTTAACTCTTCCCCAATTAATGGGCATGCCTTCAATTTCCAATTGTTTGCCACTATAAAAAGAATTGCTATGCATATTTTAGAATGTGGGACTTTTCCCATTTTTTAATGATTTCTTCTGGATATAAACATAGAATTGGAATTGTTGGGTCAAAAGGAACAGTTTTATTGCTCTTTGGGCATAGTTCCATATTGCTCTCCAACAGCAATGCATTAAAGTTCCAATCCTCCCATAACCTCTCCAACACTGATCATTTTCCCTTTTTGTCATCTTAGTCAATTTGATAGATGTGAGGTGATACCTCGTAGGTGTTTTAATTTGCACTTCTCTAATCAATAGTGATTTGGAGCATATTTTCCTATGGTTTTATATATATTAGAGAGAGAGAGAGAGAGAGAGGAAAGAGAGAGAGAGAGAGAGAGAGAGAGAGAGAGAGAGAGAGAGAGAGAGAGAGAGAGCTTTAATTTCTTCATTTGAAAACTTTCTATTCATATCCTTTGACCATTTATCAATTGGGGAATGACTTGTAACCTTATAAATTTGATGCAGTTCTCATTATAGTGTAGAAATCAGATCTTTATCAGACTCCTAGTTGTGAAGATTGTTTCCCAACTTTCTGCTTTTCTTCTAATTTTGGCAGTATTGATTTTATTAGTGCAAAATCTTTTTAATTTAATATACTCAAAATAATTCATTTTGCAGTTTTTAGTGTACTCTCTTATTTGTCATAAATTTGTCCCCTTTTCATAGCTCTGCTAAATAGAGTATTTCTTAGTCTATTAATTTATCTATGATTTTGCCCTCTATGTCTAAATTCTGTACCCATTTTGAATTTGTTTTGCTAGAGGGTGTGAGATGTTTGTCTTTGCCTAGTTTTTCCCCATATTATTTTCCAGTTTTTCCAACAATTTTTATCAAATAGTGAGTTCTTATCCCAGAAACTAATATTTTTGGGTTTGTCAAGCAGTAGATTGCTGTAGTTACTACTATAAGCTTTCCTTCTTAAGCATGAATATATGTATTTACACACATATAGAGAAAGACATATATATACATATATACTTAAACTTATTTACATACTCACACATATGTACCCATGTATAAACACATATATATATATGTATATATATATATACATAGAGATCTATAGATACACATATATACATACTCATATATATATAGATTTGGTTTGTGTATATCTCTCATTTTTATAACATTTCTTAAAAGCAACAACCCCTCTTAACTTCTATTCATTATCTCACCTTCCTTAATCAGCCACCCTTCAAGAAATCCCTCTGGTACACACTCTTCTATACCCCCTTCCCCATTAATTTACACACCCTTCTTTATACCCTCTTTATCTATTCCCTTACCCTTTAACTCATTTCAACTCCCTATCTCCCTTCTATTTCTTTCTGAATTTAGACTTTTTATAGTCTTGCACGTGTGTATGACTGTATGTATCTACATAGTATATACGTATGTATGAAAGTATTATACCCTCTTTATTTATTTATTTTTTTTGCAACACATTGGTTGGGGTGGGGGGCTGGTGTTTAAGTGCCTTATCCAGGATCACACTACTAGGTAATTATTAAATGCCTGAGGCTGTATTTGATCTCAAGTCCTCTTACTCAAGGGCCAGTGCTCTCTCTATCCACTGCACACCTAGCTGCCCCTATTGTTCCCTCTTTAACCTCTTCTGGATAAAAGTAGGTTTCTAAAACTACCAGCTTTTGTTACCCATATAATTCCTCTGCATCAATTCTTCTCACATCTTATTTGTATAAGATGGCAACTCTTTTTAAAAAATCCGTTCCTAGATCATTTTCCTTTTAAGTATGCTATTCAGCTCTACCCCATCTTCTCTTCTAACTGTCTATTTACTATTAACTATCTTGTACACATGGTTTACATTTCCACCTGGAGATGGTAAACAATCTGCTTTATTGGGTCCTGTGTAATTTAGTATTTAACGTTTACTTTATATTTCTTTTGATTCTTGTATGTCAGATTTTTCGATTAAGTTCAAATCTTTTTTTGCAACAAAATCCTGAAAGTATGGCAATTCATTATCCTTTTTTTTTTCCATTCAGGATTATGCTTAATGTTGCAGGGTATGCTATTTTTGGCCACAACCCAAGTTCTTTTTCTCTTCAATATGTTGTGTTCCAAGACCTGTGACTTTTTAAAGTAGCCACTCCTGGGTCTTGTGTAGTTCTAATTGTGCTTTTGCCCTATTTGAATTGTTTTCTTTCTTGTTGCTCTTAATGTTTTTCTCCTTAACTGGGGACTTTGGAATTTAGCTATGAAATTCCTGTCAGTTTTCCTCCCTTCCAGGTTATGACTGGTAATTTTTTTTCTATTTTTATCCCCCCCCTATTCTAATAGTTCAGGATAATTTTCTTTAATTATTTCTTGTATTATTATATAAAGATCCTTTTTTTTGCTCATGCTTTCAGGTAATCTGATTATTCTGTTTACTCTTCTTGATCTGTACTTCAGTCTCTTGTTTTTCTTGTGTTTCACCTTCTCTTGTATTTTTGTTATCATTATTACATTATTATTATAAATTATATATTTATAATATGTATTTATATATAATATATTGATATAGCTTGTCTAAGTTTTATTTTATTTTATTTTTACCTCATAGCTCACTGGCTTCCTCTTGCTCAATAATAATTTTAAGAGTTATTTTCTTGGGGTGGCTAGGTGGCGCAATCCATAGAACACCCACCCTGGAGTCAGGAGTAACTGAGTTCAAATGTGACCTCCCACACTTAACACTTAATATGTGTGGCCTTGGGCAAGCCACCTAACCCCATTTGCCTTGCAAAAACTTTGAAAAGAGAGAGTCATTTTCTTCCTTAAGATTCTAGATTTCCTTTTCCAGTTGGCTATATTTTCTTCTCATAATTTTCATGTTTTTTTTCTTCTTGAATCGTTCTTATTTAATTTTATAGTTTTTTTCCTCAGTCTCTCTTATTTGATTTTTAAAATCTTTTTGATTACCTCTCTGAATTCTTTTTGAGAAGGTAGCCATTTGAAATTAATCTTTGGAGTCAGAGAGATTTTTTTTTCTTCAGCATAATCCTCTGAAGATGAACTCCAGACTTCTCTATTATCATAGTAATTGTCTGTGGTAGGGTTCTTTCTCCTTTGCCTAATTTCTTTGATAATTTTGGTCTTTGGCTCTTTCAAAAGGATTTTGTTATTTTTTTACAGCTCAATAAAATAATTTTTTGGCAATTTGAATGATTTGGCACTGAATAAATAGCCTAGTTTAGGAAGTTATCATTTTTATTGTATTGGTTTGGCCCACCCATGAACAATTGCTTAAATCTGACTTAATTTGAATATAGGGCATATAGTTCCTGGGTTTGTCTTGGTCAATATATATCCAACTGTTTTCTGTTGCCTACAGTTATTTTACATAAAGTATCCTTGTATAGTTTTCTTGGTAATATATAGAAATGCTAATGACTTTTGGGTGTTTATCTTATATTCTTCTACTTTGCTGAGATTATTGTTCCAAATACATCATCATATCTTTGGTAAAAAGTAATAACTTTATTACTTCATTCCATATTTGATTTATTCAATTTCTTTTTCTTCTCTTATTGCTACTGCTAGCATTTATAGTGCAATACTGAAAATATTGGTGATAATAGGCATCCTTGTTTTATTCCTGATCGTATTGGGAATGCTTATGCCTTATCCATTTACTGATGGTTTTAGGTAAATGTTTCTTATCTTTCTAAAGAAAAATCTATTTATACTAAGATTTAAATGTTTTTAATAGACATGAGTGTTGTATTTTAGAAAAGCTTTTTTCCTTCTATTGATATAATCATATGCTTTTTTGTTACTTTTTTTATAAAATCAATTATGTTGATAGCTTTCCTTATATTGAACCAGCTCTGAATTTAGTTATTTAGTTACAATGTATAAGATCTGTGATATATTATCGTAATCTAGTATTTTAATGAGTATTTTTGCAACAATAATCATTAATAAAATTGGTCTATAATTTTCTTTTTTTCTGTTTTGCTCTTTTTGGTTTATTTATCAGCACCATATCTTTTCATAAAAGGAACTTTGCCTATTATTCCAAATAATTCACTTAATATTTGAATTAGTTGGTCTTTAAAAGTTTGGCAAAATTCACTTGTAAATCCATCTGGTTCTGCTGCTTTTTCCTTAGAAAGCTCATTTATGACATTTCAATTTCTTTTTTTTTCAAAACAGGTTTATTTAGGTATTTCATTTCCTTTTCTGTTAATCTGGGAAAATTTATATTTTTTGAAGTATTCTTCTATTTCATTTAAATTGTTACATTTATTGGAATGCAATTGACAAAATAGCTGCTAATGATTGATTTAATTTTATCTTCATTAGTAGTATATTCACCCTTTCAATTTTTGATAGTGATTTGGTTTTCTCTCTTTTTAAACATATTAAGCAATGGTTTATCTATTTTATTGTGTTTTTTAAAAGCCCAACTCCTAGTTTTATTAATTCCATGACTTCTTACATTCAATTTTATTGATCTCCCCTGTAAGTTTTAAGATTTTTAATTGATGCTTAATTGGAAATTTTAAATATGTTATTTTTGTAGTTTTTTAATTTCTATTCAATTCATTGTTATGTCCTTACTGATTTTTTATATAAGCATTTAGAGATATAAATTTTCCTCTGATTACTGCTTTTGCTATATCCCATAAACCTTGGTATATTGTCCCATCATTATTATTATTATTCTCCTTAATAAAATTATTTGTTTTTTCTATGACATTCTTTAACCACATACCTTTAAAAATTTTATTTATTTAAGGCAATGGAATTAAGTGACTTGCCCAAGGCCACTCAACTAGACAATTATTAAGTGTCTGCAGTCCAATTTGAACACAGGTCCTTCTGACTCCAGCGCCAGTGCTCTATCCACTGCATCAGCTAGCTACCCTAACCCACCCACTGTTTAAGATTAAATTATCTAGTCTCCAATTAATTTTAATCTGTTTCTGTGCTCCTTTTTAAAGTATAATTTTATTTCATTATTATAATAAAAGGATACAATCAATATTTCTTTTCTACATTTCATTATAAAGTTTTGTTTCCATACTATGGGGTCAATTTTTTGGAAAAGTGCTATGTACTTTTACAGAGAAAAAGGTATACATTTTTTCTATTGCAAATCAATTCTCTTTTGATGTCTATTACATGTACCATATCCAAGATTTTATTCATTTGCTTGATTTCCTTCTTATTTAATTTTGGTTGGATTTACTTAGTGCTGAGAGGGAAAGGTTGAAGTCCTCTACTATTTTAGTTTTGCTATCTATTTCCAACCCAGTTTCATTTACCTTTTACTTTAAAATTTTGGATGCTATATCATTTGATGTATATATATATATATATATATATATATATATATATATATATATATATATATATATCTTATATGTTTAGTGTAGATACAACTTCATTATCCATAGAATCTTTTATCAAAATGTAATTTCCCTGTTTATATCTTTTAAATTAGCTTTAACTTTACCTGAGAACATGATTTCCATCCCTCCTTTTTTTAGAAGTGGCTGAAGCATAAGAAATTCTACTCTGGCCTTTTATTTTTATTTTATTTGTGTCTCTCATTTTAAATGTGTTTTTGTAAACAACATATGTTGGTTCTGGGGACGGTGATCCATTATACTGTTTCATTTTATGGGTGAATTTATACTATTCATATTCAAAGTTATATTTACTAATTGAATATTTCCCTTCATCCTATTTTTCTCATTGTTTTCCCTCTCTTTTTATACTATCCAACCTCAGAAATCTTATTTGCTTCCTACTCCTGCCTCCCTAACCTGCACAACTTTTTAAGAGTTCCTCTCTTATCATATCCCCTTGCCTTCCTCTTTCTCTGTCGGTTAAGAAGATTTTCATACCCTAATAGATGCATATGTTATTCTATCTTTAGCACAGTTCCAATGAGTATAGTGTTGCTATACTACCTGTCCTTCACCCTCTTCTCTCAAATATAGTAGTTCTTTCATACTTCTTTTGTATTCTCCATTTTATTTCTTTCTACACAATTTTATTTTTTAAGATCATCCCATCATAATCAATTACCTATGCAGAATCTTTGAATCTATTCTAGTAATGTTAATATTTTAAAGAGTTATAATTTTTTCTGTTCAGTTGTGATATTTTCTCAAGCATACATGAAAGCCCTTTAATTAATGAAATATCCATTTTTCCCCTTGAAGCCAGATTGCAAGGTTCACCTTTGCTGGATAGGGTAGGTTACTCTTGGTTGTAAATCCAACTGCACTAGGCTTTATAATATCACACTGCATGTCCCTCAGTCTTTTAATATAAAAACATCTAAATTTTGTGTTATCCTGATTGCAGTTTCATGATATATAAGTTGTTTCCTTATAGTTGTTTGTAATATTTTCTCCTTGACCTGGGAGAAACTTATTCCTGTGAGTTTTTATTTTAGGATCTTTTTTAAGGTGATTTTTTTTTCAATTTATATTTTACCCTCTAGTTCTAAAACTTCAGGGCAATTTTCCTTAATAATTTCTCAAACTATAAGGTCTAGCTTTTTTATCATAGTTTTCAAGTATTCCAGTAATTGTTTTATTATTTCTCCTCAATGTGTTTTCTGGATCAGTTGCTGTTCTAATGAGAGATCTCTCTTCTATTTTTCATTCTTTTGATTTTGTTTTATTGATTCTTTACATCTCATATAGTGATTAACTTCCCCTTGCCCATTTCAAACTTTTTAAAGAGTTATTTTCTTCCATAAATTTTTAGATTTCTTTTCCCAACTGGTTGACTTTCTCCTCATAATTTTCTTGATTTTTCTCAATTACTCTTATTTTTTTCTAATTTTTTCCCCAACTTCCCTTTGATTTTTATAGTCTTTTTAAAATTCTTCCAAGAGCTTGTTTGGGGTTATTTTACATTTTTCTTTGTAGTTTTACAAGTAGTTATTTTGATTTTATTGTCTTCTGAGTTTGAACTCTGATATTCTCCAGTACCATAGTAACTAAATGATCAGGTTTTTTTTTTCCTGTTACTCATTTTTAATGACCTATTTCTTGGCTATTAATTAGGGCCAGGCTCTAAAAAAGATAATAAATTTGTTTTACCTGCTCTTAGAAGGAAGAATTTGGAGTAATATGTAGAACTTTCAAAGAGTCAAAAATTTAGGTTTGAGTTTAACAAATTGTTTTTCTTTTTTCTTTTTGCAAGGCAATGGGGTTAAGTGGCTTGTCCAAGGCCACACAGCTAGGTAATTATTAAGTGTCTGAGGCCGGATTTGAACTCAAGTAATCCTGACTCCAGGGCCATTACTCTGTCCACTGCATCACCTCCTGTCCCAACAACTTGTTTTTCAAAGAGCTCTGTATTTCTGCTTTTAATATCATTCGGGACCAAAGAAACAAGTTGAACTGTTGAAAGACTTGGGATTTTTAATTGTAAAAGACCTATGGTAGTTGGAGGGTAACAGAAGCTGAGTAGATCTGTCTGTGTATATAAAAATTCTGCTCTGGGCGTGGCTAGGTGGTGCAGTGGATTGAGCATTGGCCCTGGAGTCAGGAGTACCTGAGTTCAAATCCGGCTTCAGACACTTAATAATTACCTAGCTGTGTGGCCTTGGGCAAGCCACTTAACCCCATTGCCTTATGAAAATCTAAAAAGAAAAAAGAAATTCTGCTCTGGCTGCTTAGCTACCTTCTTCCTACACCCCCCCCCCCCCATCATGGTTTAGGCTAGACATAGTAAAAACTTCCAGGGAGACTAGGGCATCATAGTTGCTGGAAGCATAAGACACTAACAACAAAAAAAAAAAGGATGAGGAGATATTGTAATCTATTGTGTTTACTGGGAGTATTCAGTGCAACCTATAGTGTTAGCCCCTGGGAGAAGATGTATGTAGCTTCTAACTTTGGAATCTTTAATGGCCTCTCTGCTGAAGCAGCAGGGACAGAGGACATTCATTTGCCTGATCTGCTGTGACTGGCTGTTGAAAAAATGACTCCTCTCCTCTTTAAAGACATTAAATATGAGACTCAGTGGTCAATTTCCTGAAATGAAGCATTCAGATTGATTAATTTCAGTCCTGCAAAACTGGGAGGAAGGCAAATGAAATGTCAAACATTTTTGGGAGCAGTTGGGGATTAGCTGCTGTATTATACTTTCAATTTCATTCAGTAAATATACAATCTATAATGTGAATCAGTCATTATTTTGGGTCTTAAGAAGCTGGAAGGGGTGGCTAGGTGGCGCAGTGGGTAAAGCACTGGCCCTAGAGTCAGGAGTACCTGGGTTCAAATCTGATTTCAAACATTTAATAATTACCTAGCTGTGTGGCCTTGGGCAAGCCACTTAACCCCATTTGCCTTGCAAAAACCTAAAAAACAAACAAACAAACAAAAAGAAGTTGGAAAAGAGATTCTAATCTCTAATATTAATGGGAACAGAGACATTAGCCATTTTTAATAAATTATGAGTTGTTATGAGGGGGTATCCATACAATAGACTAGACATGAAGGTAACTAGGTTTTAAACCACTGAAAGAAGATCAGGAACCATAGAACCCATGCATGATACATATTTACATGTCAAAAGAAATTAAGATCTTGATTCTCCCTGCACCTCTCAAAGGGATTCAGACTGGTAGCTCAGAGCTTGGATCAATAGGAGTAGTTTATGGAGAGATTGTAGTTTGAGTACCTCTTCAATGCCTACCTAATCCTTTTTACACCATGTGAACTTTGCTTATATTTTACCAATCCATATTTATGAGTAGTGTCAATGTAAAAATAGTGTCTCCGTAAGAAAATGAATTCTGTTCCACAAGAAAAATATTTCCTCAAAAGTAAAGCCTTCCACAAAGTAGAATGGGTGGACTCTGGATATAGTAGGTTTTACCTCACTGGAGGTCTTCAAGCAAACGTTACATACCAAATTCTCATGTACTTTCAAAAAAGAGATCCTGTGTATGGACCCTTTTGATTTTTTTGATTTTATGATTCTGTTTGTTAGATCTTCAAGAACTTGTATTCCACTTGTATAAAAGTCCATCAAATTTGGTGTTTAGAAAGCACTAGTAAATTTGGAGAGGATGGCTTCAGAGATGAAGTTGGAAGCTAGATTGCAAGGATTGAAAAGTGACTTAATAGAATGGAAGTGAAGGCAATGAATATTACTAGGAAATATTCTAGGAACTTATTTCTGAAAGAGAGGGAAGATATAAGGGGATGGTGCCAAATGAGATTTATTTTAAAGGATGTAAGAGATGTGAGCATTTTTGCTTGTAGACTAAGGAAGAAGGTAATAAAGACTGAAGATTAAAGATAATGAATGTCTTCGAGTTTCTCACAAAGTAGATGAAGTCTTCTAAGAATGGTGGATATACTATGCTTGAGAAAGAAAAGAAAGTCAAAGTCAGAAGAAATGGGTTCTATTCTACCTTTGATATTTTATAAGCTGTACAACCATGAGCAAGTCATGAGATTCATCTGAGTTTCAGTTTCTTTCTTTGTAAAGCAGGTATAGCAATTGTTACATTACTTAACAGAATTGTTGGGGGGGAAAGGTTTTGTAAACTGTGAAGTACTACTTAATATGAGCTATGATTAACAGAGTTGTTACTGTAATCAAGTCTCCTTGGATGAGACCCAAGAGGATTATTCTGAGTTATACTGAAAGTCATATTATATTATATTGTAGAGTAGGCTTTAGTGTATTGCCATCTGGCTCTTTGAGCTACAACCTCTTCTGACTGCTTATCAACTAGTAGTTTTATTTTAAGCACGTGAGGTGTGATGAGCTACACTTCCCTTTTCTCTCAAATTCCATCAATTCTCTATATGATGTAAGGAAACCTATACCTATACTAGAGGCTCCTCTCTGCCTAATATGGCCTTTAATAAGGAGAAGGTAATGATCCTGGGTTACATCCATATCTCAGGGGTTAGGGATCATTTTTAGCTCTGTTGCTTATCCTGCTTTTGTCTTATATCATGGATCTGGCCGCTGAATTCATTGACATATTCCTTGTAACAAAGTTATTGCTGTCATGTTGTCTCCATAATTAGGAAGGTATCTCATGTGCTGTGCAGGACTTTCAAGAATAGGAGTTCTGGCTGTACATTTTATGACTCCCTCACTGCCAAATGCTATGCTTTCTACAGAGCATTACCATTGTTGCTCAATCATTCAATCATATTTGACTCTTTATGACTCCATGTTGGGGTTTTCTTAGTGTTAAGGTCCGAGAAAAGTCCCCAATTACAGAACAGAGACACTCGACACAATGGAGATGCAATAGCAAGGGTTTATTAAACTAGCTCGAGCTAGGGTTCCATCCTAGGACAGGGCTAGGATCCTGGAACCCCGAGTAAAGTGAGGAGAGCCCTTATATATGGTTCAGTAGGGAATTTCCAAGCATCTGCTGGTTGTCTTGAGATAGTGTGGCGTGTTATCAATGAATGCAGGTCCTCAGGGAGGTTCCCTGGTTGCATGGTCTGATAGATAACTAGGCAGAAACTTAGGAGCAGAATTTAGGCAAAAGTTCATAGGTTTCAGAACTCAGGTTCTTACATTCCCTCCTCTTCATGTTCAATCCAGGAGCACTCATGCTCCTCAAAGGGATGCACAGAACCCCCAGGGAGACTGTTGTAAGACTGCCTGAGTACCATTAGTTGGATAGTGTTGAACCTATTCCTAATGAAAGCAAGCAATTGGTTTAATATGCAGGGCCCAAAGGTAAGGAGGAGTAAAAGCAGTATCAGGGGGCCAATCAGGGTAAAGATCAATGTGGTGAGCCATGGGGATTGGTTGAACCATGAGATGAACTGGCCCAGTGTCTGCTCTCTTCTCTCCTCTCCTGGAGACCTCTGACGTCCTTCTGCCTCTTCTTAATCTGTTCCAAAAAGTCATCTCCAGCTCCGATAACTAGTTGAAACTTTGTCTTCTGGTAAAGAATCTGCTTAACATTTTACTTAGATCAAAACACATGTTTTCTTCACAAGACAATAAGATTTTAGGGCTTATTGCAATTTACGTTTTGCCTTATTACCATATTGGTGCACATACTTAATTTTAATACAATAAACTTTTAGTATATGAGCGAACTCCCAATGAGAATTGTCATACTGTCTTAAGCTTGTAACATACATTCAACAATCATCTTAGTTTAGAGTACCCAGCATATGGTTTAAAAATAAAACACTCTTAGCCTTTGCTCTTATTACAATAATGGCTCAAACATCCTTAACCAAAATGAAATTTTTCAAAATATTCTCAAATAAACCATTGATTTTCCTTTTCCTGATATACTTACCTGACTCACATTCCTTTCCTTAAGCTAGACCTTAAAACTATAATTATCCTAAGGATTTCCCATTCTTCTTCTTACCTAAATATCCCTTCTAAAAATTAAAGAAACTTAATTCCTATCGTAACATGTAGCTGTTAGTAGGTGTCAGAGCCACACACCTAATCTATCTTCTGGCTATTAGATCCAACTCACCTAAAATTTTTTTTTCTAGTTTGCTTAGTAATTAACCATAAAGATCCAGGACATTAAAGGAAAATTCCTTTATAGATATAAGTATTGCATGTCAGTGTCCAGGCAGAGGTCCCGTGGGTAAGTCAAATGTCTTAGGCCAGATTTATTCTTCCAGGTGAGATATTATCCAAATGTCATTTTGGGGAAATCAAGTCACAGGGGTCCAACCTCAGCCTTACTGAGAAGTCACCCCTTTGGCTGCACATCCCAGTCACCTGACATCTTGGCTTCCTTGGCTGCAAGAACATGACATTTACCCAGTGGCATTTCCTTTTTGTTGACCATCCTGGCATCTGACATAAAATAAATTAAAAGTCCCGTGATCTAAAATGGTTGTTTTACCTAGTTAGAACTTCCAGTGAATACAATTCACTAAATTCCAATTATAATCTTAATGGAGTCCCAATTAATGAAACCCCCTACCTAAAGCTTGGATTATCCTTCCTGGGTCTTTGCCTAACATCTGGTATTCTAACTATAACTGGCCCTACAGGCCTGTCTCCTATCTCTTACATTCGGATATCCCTTTGTCTGAAATCATGCAAGGCAATTGGGGTTAAGTGACCTGCCCAAGGTTGCACAGCTAGACAATCACCAAGTATCTGAGGCCTGACCTGAACCCAGGTCTCCTGACTCCAGGGCCAGTGTTCTAACCACTGTTCCACCTAGCTGCCCCAACATACAAATTACTTTTCAGAATTCTTTAAAACCATTAAAACATCTTAGGTAGCTTTAAATTTCCAACATGTGTTATTAATTTCTGTGAGTAGCAGAGTAACACATAAATTACTAGATTGTACAAAGTAATTCCTCCATTATCACATTATTCATGAACCCACAGATCTATCCCAGAAAGTGTCATACTTTTTCATATTTTCCTTATTGCTCTTCAGAGCAATCACATGAATCCCAGGCTTTAACAATACAGTATTTAAAAAAAAAAAAACTTTTTCACAAGAGATAGCTAAATATTGCAAATCTTATCTCTTTGCAGTTACAAAAGAACATCATATAACTGATAAAAATATGTTATTCATCAATAAGTTACCTTACAATTGGGCCTACAATTGTAATTTGTTCCGAGCCCCCCATCAGCTGTCTGCAGTTACCAAGAGAGAAGTCCACATTCTTGACTTCTTTAAACATACATTGTTAATATACATTAAACATTAAGATTCTTAAACATCTCATTTCCCTTAGAACAAAAGCAAAATGAACATCCCATGTTCTTTACATTTTTGTCTCTACCCAAATTCTCAGAATCAATCTTATACATATGACACATTTAAAACCCCAATGTCATTACAATTCAACTAACTTTCCAATAGCTTAGTTTGATTAAAAACTTTAGAGTACCTTACACAGAGAATCCAGCACTCACATTCCAAAAGCTCTATCCAAAATAAAAACACTGTTAGCATTATTAAACTCAATGTTAAAACCAATTAGAGCTTTTCCCCAAAAAGACATCAGTAAACATCGCTGATAACCTAGGTGTTTCTCTTCTTAGTAACCCAATGCCAGTTTTCTTAACCCAAAGGTGTTACGAGAGTTTTAAAATCGAAACTCCTTGCAAAAGTTACAATAGTGTTAAAACAGTTTAATCCCAAACTAATTTAACAATCTAGGTTATTTAATTCCTCCCATTCTGTACACATTTTGTCAGAATATTACAGCACTAGTATTAGTCTTTTAGAACCCTCAGAATGCTTTCCAAAACTCTAGTTCACACACTTTAGAAACAATGAGAATCCTCACTCAGGCCACATGGCCAGCAGATAGTCATTAAACGTGATTTCCTTTCAATAAAGGAGTCTCTTAACCCCCGGATCTTAGATAATTTTTTTTTTCTTTTTCCCAATCACATATCCCACCTGTGGAGGGTTCTTTCCCTCTAAGGCTTAAGTAGGTAAGGATTTTTCGAGTTCCCCACCATCCTCCTGCTACCCTCTTCCCCCCTTTTTATTCAGGGAAGGAATCTTCCCAGAGGGGAGTAGACTGCTTCAGGGGGAAGGGGAGCCGGGTCTAGGAATGTTCACTACCTTCCCTGCTATTGCACCCCCCCCCCCCTTTGATCTAGTGAAGGAATCTTCCAAGGGGGAACAGAAGGGAGCTGGTGACGGGTGGGGGATGGGGTGTGGAAATTCAGGGGCTGAGGGCTCTAAATTTAACAATACAGTAATATGCATAATTTCCTCTTTAACAGATAATAAACTACACTGTTCTCACATATCAATATTCCTTTTCATAAACATGAGGTGAAAAACAAAGCCTGTCACAAATTTTCTTGGCCAAGAGGACCTTGAGAACTATAGGCTGTTCACCTTGGAGACCTGCTGCGGATCCATGGGTCTGGCCCAGGGCGACATTTAACCCTCTCCCCCGGATTTTCAAGGGCCAGCGAGAGCTCCCCGGATGCTGCTGGAACCGTGACGTTTTCCAAGGCGCGGGCCCCTCTCTCGGGTGAACACATTCCAGGGCGGCCCTGCCCTTCACAAAGAAAAGAGAACTCGCCCCGGGGCGGCTTCTCCCAGATCGGTCGTGTTACCGCACTGGACGCCTCGCGGCGCCCGTCTCCGCCACTCCGGATTCGGGGATCTGAACCCGACTCCCTTTCGATCGGCTGAGGGCAACGGAGGCCATCGCCCGTCCCTTCGGAACGGCGCTCGCCTATCTCTCAGGACCGACTGACCCATGTTCAACTGCTGTTCACATGGAACCCTTCTCCACTTCGGCCTTCAAAGTTCTCGTTTGAATCCCAGTCCCTTCAAAATCTCTTACTCCAACTATACTACTCGCATTTCCCACCTTTCCTTTACATTAGCTCGCCCTGCCCTCAAGTCGCACCATTCCGAACTAGAGCCCCATAGTTCATACTCCAGCTAGGATTCCACTCTTCACAAGGCACCTTCCATTCCAAGGTTGTAATATGTAACATTTCTGGAATACAACTGCTAAAATTCTGGAGAAGGCAGTCATTCCGAAATCCCCCAGCCCAAATAGAACATTCCCTGCCCCCCTTCTTCAAATAGAGTCAACTGACTATTTGCTTTACTAACTCTTCCTGAAGTAGCTCTGTCTCCTGTAAGGGGGAGCCAGGGGGAAACGCTGTGGCAGCACAGAATCAAGACACGGTCCCTTGACCTCCTTAAAGTGGTCTAGGAGCAGGCTCAGAGGAGTGGTCTGGGTCCGTCCCATCCCAGCTGGAATTTAGATGAAATGACTAAGAGCGAGAAGCAAAGCAGAAACAAAGCAAAAGAAGCAAAGGTGATAGATAACCAGTCAGCATCCGGCCCTTCCAGCGGGACTAAATATCACTTGCCAGGTCCTAAAAGAAAAATCAGGTTAACCTTGTCTCATTCCCATACGTCAGTCATTTGTGATCTGCAGAAGGGTTCCCTTATCTCATTTCCAAACGTCAGTCCGTCCAGTACTGACCTCCCAGGGGTTGGGGAACGTCTTCCGCCACAACCCCGCTGGCGACCCTTACAGCAGTGCGTCCACCTAGGCCCTTTGCCAGCTTAGTCCAAATACAGAGCTGCCGACTTGGTTACTTTAGATACGCCTCCAAGTACGTCTTGTGGCCTCTGCTGGGGATCCCGGAGAGCCCCCAGATGTTAAGGTCCAAGAGAAGTCCCCAGTTACAGAACAGAGGCACTCCACAAGATGGAGATGCAATAGCAAGGGTGTATTAAACTAGCTCCAGCTAGGGTTCCGTCCTAGGACAGGGCTAGGATCCTGGAACCCCAAGTAAAGTGAGGAGAGACCTTCTATATGGTTTGGTAGGGGAGTTTCAAGCATCTACTGGTTGTCTTGAGATAGTGTGGCGTGTTATCATTGAATGCAGGTCTTCGGGGAGGTTCCCTCATTGCATGGTCCAATAGATGACCAGGCAGAAACTTAGGAGCAGAATTTAGGCAAAAGTTCATAGGTTTCAGAACTCAGGGTCTTACATTAGCAAAGATCATTTTATAGATGTGGAACTGGGCAAACAGGGTTAAGTGACTTGCCTACAGTCATAGAGTTAGTAAGTGTCTGAAGTCAAATTTAAACTCATGAAAATGGGTCTTCTTTACTCCAAGCCCAGTGTTCTACTTTTTGTACCATTTAGTTGTCCTACAGAGTGGTATTCAATAAATATTTTATAGATGTATTTCATGGGTCTTTAGAACCTGACCATTGTGCTTTAAAATGTCAGTGTCAGAATGGAGGTGGTCTTCAGGGAAACTCGAGATCATTTTACATTCCAGGTGTACTTTTTTCCTCATCATCATTTCAGCAGCCCTCAGTCTTAGTATTAGTTCCACTTCTACTCTTTCCTTACCCACTGAAGAACCTTGAATACAGTAGGGGATCATAACACTCATGTGTTTGTGGATAGGCATATAAGACATAGAGACCAACTAGTAATTTTTATGGCAAGTGACTAGGTTGCACAACTGATAGAGTGCCAAGCCTGGTCAAGAAGACCTAAAATCAAATCCAGTTTCAGACATTTATTAGTTATGTGACCCTAATCAGATCTCAGTTAACCCAGGACTTAAGTATCATCTCTATGTAGATGACTTCTGGATTAATATATATCCATCCCTTTTCTCTCTTCTGAATTCAATATAAGATCACTATTTGCCTATTGGACATTTCCAATATGTCTTATATTATATTAAGAAGAACTGTATCACTGAACTTTTTTAAAGCCTTAGTTTTTCCCCTTTGTAAAATGGAGGTAATACTTGTACCATTTTGTAAGGTAGTTGTGAGAAAAGACTTCCATAATGTAATGTAAATATATTATAAATGATAAATTTATTTCTATATCACATCAAGTTAAACCATATGTCACTGGTGAGAAATACACTAGGGTTTCCCAGAACAATAACTAAAATCTTTTCATGAATCTACTCAAAATTACTATTAAAAATTCTCTTAAAATTGATCAGATGAATCATTTCTTCTTTAATGATTCAGTGGTAATGCAAACAGTATTTGACTTCTTGTTAAAAAATCAAATGTGCATACATATTTATATATCTATTTTTCAAATCTTTTTTTTTAGGTTTTTGCAAGGCAAATGGGGTTAAGTGGCTTGCCCAAGGCCACACAGCTAGGTAATTATTAAGTGAGGCTGGATTTGAACTCGGGTACTCCTGATTCCAGGACTGGTGCTCTATTCACTCAAATCTTTTTAAATATACTTTTCTAATGCAAAGTCTTCTTGAAATGAAATCCAGCATGCTATCCATTGTTCCTTGCTGATTTTCTAAAGCTCTCTAAATTTACTCCCTCTGGAGTCTATTTACCACTTCTAAAAGATGGGATGATAATAATACTTGCTTTATCTACTTAATAGTGTCTTTGTAAGAAAAAAATGTTTCATAACTGTTTTTTGAAAAACTGATTCTTTGATTTCATGTAGTGTAGAGCAACAGTTCTCAGAAAGTTGTCTGGAGAGCTTTGAGTGCTATCCTTTCCAGAGGTTCATGAGGTCAAAACATTTTCATGATAATACTAAAGTGTGTAATTTTCTAATATGGAAAATATTCATAATGTAAAGAAAGATCCTTGGGGTTTCAGTAATTTTAAAAGGGTAAAGTAGTCCCCTAATCAAAATGTTTGAAAACTGCTGGTGCAAGGAATTCCTTTTAAAGAAACCCCCACTACCAATGTAGATAAAATTTGTTTTCTGAAAGAGTTGCCTGGGGTACTGAGAGGGGATAAAGGAGAATAAGCAATTATACAGCACCCACTGTGCTTGTTTTTTTTTAATTGTTGTTTTGTCATTTGAATAACTTACCACTGTTTACATTTTCATTTGGAGTGATAGGTGCTGTGAAAAGTGCTTTTACAAATATTATCTCATTTGATCATCACAATGAGGTAAGTGATATTATCATCACAGTTGAAGAGACTGAGGCAAATAGAAGCAAAATGATTTGTCCAGTGTCAAAAAGCCAGTGTATGTCACAAGTGGGTTTTGAACTTATGTTTTCTTGACTGACAAACTTTCTCTTTTTGGTTTTTATGTTTTTTGTTTTACAAGGCAGTGGGATTAAGTGACTTGCTCATGGTCACACAGCTAGGTGATTTTTAAGTGTCTGAGGCTGGATTTGAACTTGGGTCCTCCTGACTTCAGGGCTGGTGCGCTATCCACTGTGCCACCTAGCTGTCCCTGACTGACAAACTTTCTATCCACAGCTTTCCTTATAAATCTTAAATCACCTTATAAAGGGAAGGTAGTATTAACCCATATTTTGTTTATCTAGTCATAAATACAATGAAAGAAAAAATGTTCTTGAAGCTTAATCATATAGACTTTGAATACAGCAAAGAAATTATTTGTGTGGTTATATATTGCTAATAAAAATCAACAGGAATATATATATAATTTATGAAATGTGATACATATAATACATATATTATATGTAAGCTATAATAGTAACATATGTTAAATATATAATTATGCTACTAATTAGCCAGTCCTAGAGAAGATGATGTGATTTAATTTGAAGAACTTCCAAATAAGCTACCAAAAACCTCTCTTCTTAATAAGCAGAGCTATTCAAAAGTTGAATGGGCTCTGTTGTGTTTTATGGGTAAAACCTATAGTGATACAAGTAACAAGTCATTTTATAGTCTCCTCCAATGTGATTCTTAACCATGTTCTTCCATGCATCCCCCTTAGAGAATTTATACAATTTATAAGCTCTGATTGTGTTGTTCTTTACATTTCACTATTACCAGTGCTATCCTTAGCCTGCTAATTTGTTAACTCTCTTACTTTCACCATTTCACCTCCTTTTAATACATTTCCTGAATTTTGGCACATTGTCTTTTTTTAAAGATGAGTTTTTTTGCTTTGGGGAACAGCTTCGAATCATTGAAAGATTTCCCAGTGACAAAAACCTAGAACAATCTCTCTCTCTCTCTCTCTCTCTCTCTCTCTCTCTCTCTCTCTCTCTCTCTCTCTCTCTTTCTCTCTGTATGTGTGTCTGTCTGTCTCTCTTTCTCTCTTGCTCTCTTTGTCTCTGTCTTTCTGCCTCTGTCTGTCTTTCTGTCTCTTTCTCTCTGTCTCTATCTCTCTCTCTGTCTTTCTGTCTTTGTTGTTTCTGTGTGTCTCTCTCTCTCTCTCTCTCTCTCTCTCTATATATATATATATATATATATATATATATAATATATATCTTCATGACAATCTGTACTAAACACCTCTGGTATATATTAATAATAATATTAATAAATATTAGTAATAACATTAAGCAATATTAATAATCATAAGGTCATATAACATAGTTATTTTAAGGTTCTCATCAAGAAATCTTGAATTATCTTTTTTCTTCAATTTTATTTTACTTTCTTATTGATTGATGTTTGTGCTGACCAGAGACTATACTCAGATGGGTGGCATAGTGGACAGAGCACAAAACTTGGAGTCAGAAGACGCAAATTTAAATTTACGATCAGATATTTAGTTCTTAGTTGTAAATTGGGGATAAGAATAGTACCTACTTCCTAGGGTTGCTGTGAAGATCAAATGAAATAATATTTATAAAACAGTTAACCCAATGGGTGACACATAAAAAGTGATTCTTTCCTTTCTTCTCCCTACTTTTATTCTGCTTAACTTCATTTCATGTAGTTGGACTTTTAGTCAGCATGCTCCTTATGAAAGCTCAGCTATTCAAGGACAGTAAATTGCACCTCTCTCTTCTCTCCTACAATCCTTTCTCAAAGTTTTAGTTTTCCAATTTTTTTAAATCATTTTAGCTGATCTTTGCTAGAACTTCTCCCATAACTCTCCATCCCCCAACTGTAAACTCATTGGAAGGGCTCTAGCAATGAAATTTCCTGCACCAAGCCCATATCAGACTGACATATTGAAGGATCCCCATAAAACCTACTTCATTAGGACTTCAAAAAAAAACCAATTTAGTACAAAAGGTCAGAGTCTGCTGTTATATTAAAGCAGATTTATTTGAAGGAATGTTTTCTATATTTAAAAAGCAGCTTCATACACTCTACAGGATTTAATCAAGAGGCAGTACAAGAACAATACTAGTGGGGATTTACATTGAAACCCCCTATTAGTCATTGATGCTGTATTCTCCTTCAGTTTCAATCTATGAAGAGCTTAACAAGAGGGGACAAGAAGGGAGCAGCTTTCATCCCTAAACCCCAAAGGATGCTCAGAAAGGATAAGCATTTGGGATGTCAGATTAAAATCACTACAGAAAGTTTAGAGTTATTTCAGGATAAACATCCCCCCCCCCCAAGCATAGACATTAGGAAAAATGTCTTTCACAAAAAATCTCATGTCAAAGAATAATGCTTTCTCAGAATCTAGCACAGGATTTGATACACAAAAGGAAAGTCAATGATTTTTGACTGATTGATTCCTTATGTTATGTAACCACTAACACTAGATTCTTTCAGTCCTGTAAACCAATACTCTAATGACAAGCTCTTACTGTAACTTCAGCTAAAAAGTTCATCATGAAATATAAAACTAAATTTTAATGAAACAGAAGAGTAATGAAAAAGAGACATAGGAAACTCTTCAGATGGTCCTCTTGTAAACCTGACCACAAACCTATGAATTCAACATTATCAGTTAAATTTAAATTTTAAAGTGAGTTCTAATTCAATAGACTAGAGATGAAGGAGTCATCACCAAGGACTTCAGATACTTTAAAATAAATCATTATCATAGCAAAGGCACATGAAAAATCTCAATTTAGAACTGAAGGAAAAGATGTCCCATTAACTCACTAAGAACTATTGGCACCCGTGGAAGCCTGCTATGCTCCCTAAAGGAGCAAATCACTTATAATGTCAAATTTGGGTTTTATACCTTTTTTAAAAATCAAAAACAGAAATCAAGTTAATAGGAAAGAATATTTTTTTAACTTGCAGAAGCAAAAAACAAGTCTTAATCTCTCCTTTGAACTAGTTTAAATCAATTTCTAAAGATGGAATCTGCAAAGATACCTGGAAAAATTCTCCAGTATATAAAAGAATATTAAAAGAGGATCATCTACAATGAATTAACAATGATAGTAAACATGAAGTGCTTATTATACTTTTCATCTTCCCTGAAAAATTCATTATATCAGAGAATTTACAAATGTTTATATAACACAGACTTTGATGTCCATATACATATTTCAGTAGGTAATGTGTTTCCCAATAAATTCTTTTTTTTAAAAAAAACAAGGTTAGTAATCTCATTTTTAGGGCAATATTATAAACTAAATTTACTTTGATTTATACCAAAACCTTTGATATCATTTTCTTACTATTATTAACCATACTATTCTTTAGGAAAAGATGGCAAGAAATGGGCTATTCAATAGTAGACATGATTCCATGGTTTGCATAGTAAGACAAAAAGGGTAGTTATGATGGGTCCAATGTGAATTTGGCAAGAGGTCTCCAAGGGAGTGCCAGTGGGGTCAGTTTAGTAGAGGACTTTGATGAGGAAATTCTCTGGTCAATTTGATGACCTTTTCAGACATTTTAAAAGATTACAGATCAGACTCCCTTTCAAAGACTCTAGGGATTATCATTGCTCTACAGCTGGTATGGATATGCCACCATGCATATTGCTAAAAGGACACAGAACTCCCAGGATGTTTCGGTGCTAGAATTCAGGAGTATGAACTCTTGTCTATAAACTTTTAAAACAGAGCTGAAAGATGAGTTCACTCATCTGTATTTTTCTCAGTATGTGTTTCCGTTACTTTGTCTCTATTTGTTTCTTTGTCCCTATCTCTCCATTTCTTTTTGTCTGTGTCTATCTCTGTCTCTGTTTCTCTCCCCTCTCCCTCTCCCTCTCCCCCCTTTTCTCCTCCTCTCTCTCTCTCTCTCTCTCTCTCTCTCTCTCTCTCTCTCTCTCTCTCTCTCTCTCTCTCTCTCTCTCTCTCTCTCTCTCTCTCCTCCCCTCTCTCTTCCCCCTGTTTCTTCCCCTTCTCTCTGTAGTTAACATCATTGTGTAGTTCTACTCACTTCACTCAGCATTAGTTCATTCTTGTCTTCTGGAGATTCACTAAATCTGTCCTCTTCATCATTTCTTACAAAACAATAGTATTCTATTCTACTTTATCCATTTGATTACATCCAGATACATCCCTTGAACTTGATTCTGCCATCATTTTTTCTAGCTATTATATTTCCCAAAAGAATAAGATACGATCATATTAATTTTTGCTCCAATAGGTGCAATAGGGCTTATTTTCAGGAGACATTCCTGTGGGAATGATTATTTGATTTTTTTCTTCTCTCCACAAGGAAGTTCTTCATATCTTTAGCATGGTGAATGCTGACTGAATCCCAAACAAGCGGATTTCTTTGGTAACCTTGCAAAACAAGTAGCAGCATTAAATTGACCCACTTCCTTATAACTGCTTATGCATACCATGTGTTCTTGGTTTCAAAAACATAAATGCCTGAAATGCATTCAATTTTAACTTTCTTGCCCTTTTATAATTCGAGATGGGGGCTTTTTTTCTCATTCAGTTGTTATCAAATGCCTACATTATTTGTATCTGTATTCCATTTGGTCAGCAATGTTTCAAGTCCATTTGCTTACATAGGCATTTACTTCTTGTCCAAAGGCACTTGCTTGGGTATTGATAAATAATTAATTATACTTCATTTTAAGTATTAATGTTAATAATATTATTTATATTTAATAATATATTACTAATATTTTATAATTCACCACTTCCCATCATGTGTTGCAATGGACATACCAAATGTATCCATCTGACTGATGATCTTAACTGGGGCTTATTTTGGGGGTAGGGCTTATATCATTCGCAGCCTGAAAATTACCATGCTGGGTCTTATTTTCTGGGATACATCATAGGTAGATTTGCACCTATCTCCTTTTTAGTTTTCTTTGGTGTACTGTTGTCCCTCTTTAAATTGTAAACTACTTGAGGGGATGAACTGTCTTTGTTTTATTTATTTTTATCCCTAAAATTTAGTGACTGTCACATAGTAGGTACTTAAATTGCACTGAATTGATGTTCTTTTAACATAATTTGTTTAATAATCTCCCAGTTGATAGGTAACTACTTATCATCCAGTTTTTTCCATTGCAATAAAAGAGAAATAGAAATATTTTTGTGCATATGCATTCTTTCACTCTTTATTTGAGCTCTCTATGGAGGCATTTGAATTGTTTTTCTGAATCATTGGATATGTATATTTCAGTGACTTTTGAAGCACAGTTCCAAATTGCTTTCTAGAATGATTGAATTACTCTGGGTCCTAATTTTACCAATAGTGTGTTAATATAAACATTTTCCCAAAGTCTCTCCAATAATTATCATTTTCCTTTAGTGTCAGCCTTGCCAAACTGATGAATGTGAAACACAATTGATTAATATTGTTACAACTGTTTATATGCTTCTGTGTATACTTTGAAATTCTTGTATGTTTTTACTTGTTTATCGCCCCTTTGAGTTTTTCTACATTTTCATAAAATTAAGTGCAAAATTACATTAAATGTAATGAAATGAAAATTCCTACATTATCATAAAATTAAATACAAAATACAATCATTTGGTACTTCCAATGCTTTGGTAAAATACAAGGATGATATCCATCTTTGGAGAAACCTAAACACAATTGCTTCTTCTAGTACATGTGAAAATTTTCCCTGAGCAACTCTAACGGGAGACAAAGAGTAAAAAGAGCAAATGATTTCTCATGGTATTATTTCCCCAAATTAAACCCATGCTATATGAAGCCCAAAACTTTGATGTTCTTGAGCTATACTCCATCCTGTCATTTGTCATTTTTCTTACTGATTAGGATAAAAGCCTGCTCATCAATTTGGGAGATGAAAAATGTTAGAAGAAATTATTCAAACAGTAGTTGATAGAATCCAATTCTTAACAGAATACAGTATTTGACTTAATATATTAAAATGAATTTCATTTGGACTAAAGATAAGATCTTACATTTAAGTTCAGAAAATAGATATTATGCCTCAAAATGGGGAGAGATTGCTAGATGATAATTTGAAAAAGATCTGGAGGTTGTAGTGAACTTCTAGCTTAATACCAGCCAAATGTCATATGACTGCCAAAAATACCTAGTGCTATCTTGGGGAATATAAAAAGAAACAGAATTTTCAGAAAATAGGAATGATAATCTCTTTCTACTCTGCCCTGATCATATAACAATTAGACCATTATATTGAGTTGGGGTCAGTATAATTTAGTAAGAACTACAATAAAATAGAGAGCCCTTAAAGATTATGAATATGATTTAAAAAAGGATAGATTTAAGGAACTTGAGAGAAAACTTGGGAAGAGCAGAAGAGGAACATGATACCATTGTGCACTTTCCTGAGTAAAGGAAGAATTTGACTTATTATGTATGGATACACTTATCAGAGGGGCTACCTGACACTGATCCCATGGTCTGACCAGGTTCCAATGAGTTGAAGTCAAGCTTTCAGTTGCTCAGGAAACCCCCTGTTGTTACATGTCACCCAAGGTTTTAACAAGATATTTCCACTCCCCAAGCTTTCCCAGCTTTTTATATGGACTTCTAGCCCTTTTGCAAAATAATTTATGTAACAGCTTCAAGACATGAGACTTCTTCTCTGCCCCTTCTTCCTCCCAATTCCTGTAGTATTTGGGTGCTGCATGATTTCCCAAACTGTAATTCTCATGCTGGGATTGCAGACCCTTATTGTTGCTACTTTGATCATACTCTTTCAAGCTGACAGGTTCAGATGGCAGAATCAGAAGAAATGGGTTGAAGCTACAAAAATTTATCCTAGATATAAGGACCAACTTCTTAACAATTAAAGTCATTTACAAGTGGAATGAGTTGTCTGAGGATAGTAGGTTCCCCTTCATTCAAGGTTTTCAAGTAGAGACTAAATGACCATTTAGTTCTTTAGTATGGGTATGACAAGATGACTGCCAAGGTACTATGCAATAATAAGATTTTGTTTCTCTGAGATTCACTGACAGCTAGGTGTCACAGTCATGAAGAGAGGCAGACAGACAGACAATTGGAGACAGAGAGACAGAGAAAGCCAGAGCCAGAGAGAGACAGACACACATGCAGACAGACAGACATTTAGAGAGGCAGAAAGAGATAAAGAGAGAGACAGAGAGAAAGATTACCTTTGTAAAGAATTATGTAAACCTTAAAGTGCTATATAAATGTGAGATATTTTTAGTTACTAGGTGACACAGTGGATAGAGTACTGGCGTTGGAGTCAGGAAGACAAGAGTTTGGATCCAACATTAGACATCTGATACGTACAAGCTGCATGTCCTTGGGCAAGTCACTTAACACTGATTGACCTCTCATATGGGTCCATCTCCAATCATTCTGACTCATATCTGGTTACTGGACCCAGATGATTCTGGAGGAGAAAGTGAGGCTGTTGACCCAGCACAACCCTCCTCACTCAAATCCAACTCATGTGCTTATTGTGGCATCACCTGCCTGATGTCATGATATTTTTCAAGAATATAGGACCATGCATCATTATCTATAATTATGTTATTACCTTGACTCACAAATAATAAATGATTATGAAAGTAACACATGCTATAGTTCCTCACTTTCCAGAAGTTCAGGTATCTTAGATTTTACAACTTCTCTCCTTCTTTCTCTTCCCCTTTCCTGGGTTCTCCAGTACACTTAAAGAGATCAAGGTATATGGGTTTTCTGCAAATGACTACGGCCCCCACTGATGATGTTTCTCTAAGTATGGGGGGGGGGAATGTTTCCCTGTATCCCAATTCCATTAAACACTATTAGACTAGCTTTTCCACCAAAATCTTTCCTGCAGAAAGCATAATCAGAAACATATAAATATCCTCCTCCAATATGTGTGAAGCACAATCCTCTTCCTTCCCAACTTGTATCACCTCATACTCTGGGGAGTTGAAGGGTATTAGAATCATAGGTTAGTTAGGTTCCTATATGCGCAGTCCCACTTTCCAGCCCAAATCCATTCTGGGGACTGAGGAACAAGAATCCTGACTGCTTGCCTTCACTATGCTGCCTGAAATTCTGTCTTCAAGGTTGCCATGTCTCAAACTTCCTTTCCCCTAAAGGATCAGCTAAGGCACCTGGAAGTGAGGACAAACAATGGAGAACCTAAATAAACACCCCATTTTTTGGAAAAGCAGGGTGTTTTAAGGGAGGAAGCAGAGAAAGGAAAATTGTTCCCTTCTTCCCCATTCAGTTCAAGGAATCTTCTGAGTGAATTAAGATCTTTCCCCTCTAGATACAGCAGATAAGAGTTGCCAAAAAGAGCACAGCAGAAAAAGGAATGGAAATAGAAACTGAAAAGAGCGCTCAAAGATGCACCCATGTGGCAGAAGATGCAGGCTTCTACAGTAGGCAAGGGCAATTCAAGTCTGTACCAAAGGCCCCTCAAGGGAACTTCCATTATAGGCAAATTGGACATACTCAAAGAATGTTGGGTAACATGAGATTACACATATTTACTTATATTTCAAATGTATATACATATATATATATATATTTGACAGCAATTTATTCATTTATCAAATATGTTGTGAAGATATATATTTAAGGTGCCTAAGGTTCAGAACTGATTTTTATCAATGTGGGTAATTTCTTGTGTGGAAATCTCCTTTTTCTGACATAGACCAGCAACTCATCTGTATTTTATATTCATAGTGAGTTGCCTAGGACACTAAGAAGTTAAGTACCCAAACCCAGGGTCACATAGCCTGTATTTATCAGAGGATGACTTAAACTAAGGTCTATTGTACAATGCTTTCTCTTGAATTGTTATATACATATATACATCCATATATGTTTATCTACAATATTTATTATATATAAACACTTACAGAGACAATAACAAAATAACCCCACTCTGGGGGCAATGTCTGAAGCCCTCCTCACTTTTCTTTGAAAATATTTCAGGAAATTTGGGGGGGATTTTTTTGCCTTGGAGAGAGATCAGAAACAGAAAGGATAATCGGCTGGTGCAAAGAAAGCATTTATGTTGCTTATTGATGAGTGAGTGAGTGAGTGAATGAATGAATGAGTGAATTAATAATTGACTGAATACTGAGTGAATGAGAGAATGAGTGAGTTAATGAATGAGAGAATGAGTAAATGGATGAGTTAATGATGAAATGAATACTAAGTGAGTGAATGAGAAAATGAGTGAATGAATGAGTTAGTGAGTGTACAGTTCTAAACCTCCACAAGAGCTCCAAGACTTTATGAGACTCCTCCCTTATCAGTGAAAGACATGCTATCTGGGATTTGAGGAACAAGGAGGCAAACCAGAGTAACATCTTAAACGGGATGAAAGTAGAACCTAGTTAAGGGAGCAAGAAGGGAGTTTTCCAAAGCACCCTAATAATCTCTCTTGGGAGGATAGGGCAAGAACTATGGAATCTCTGAATGGAAAAAATACAGGTTTCATAAAAACAGAACTCTCATGGATCAGAGCTGTATCAATCTCCAAGAAACAACCGCTTCTTTAGCCCCCTGGACAGAAGATAACAAGCTCCACCTGCTGGGGGAGAGTTAAACTACAAGGATCAACAAAGCCAAATTGATCAACAGTCAGTGAAAGAACCATGCTGCTGAGAGAAGTTTCAGAGGATAGCAACAACAGCAAGAGGATCCATATCATTTCTCAACAGCACAGGGGAGCTAAGGAAAAGTTGAATGTTACCAAAAGCCAATGAGAAATCAGTGAAATAGACTTTGAAAAGACATTGGCCCCTCAGTGGAGAGCACCCTATGAAGAAATGTAGTATAACTTATGCCTTACTAAGATCCTACCCATGGCTGTATTATAAGTCACAGAGACTACACAGATCTCAGAAAGAGGGTAGACGTAGACTGCCTCTTGCCTTTCTGTAGGTTTTTAAGTCAATACTTTATGTAATCCTTTATTTTATTCAATTCAATTTAAAAAACATATTAAGCTCCTATTTTGATATAGCTATATTTAGATAGATATGTGTATATCTGTATATATATGTAAAATAGACATGTGTATATATAATGCATATATAATTTTGGGTGCTAAAATACAAAGATAAAATAGTCACTTCCTTCAAGGAATTTATATTTATCTGGAATTATTTATCAATAAAACCATCCTATTCTTTGATCCTTAGGAGCCTGACTGCTCTTAAGTGAAGCCAGGTAATGAAATGCCCAGGTTCCACTAGGTGGAGGCAAGAAGTTCACCTGAGAAGGCACAAAGTATATGCGAGAGTTTCATGTCAAGATGGAGACTTTAACACAAGTTTACAAAAATATGTTTATAAATATGAAAAGGTATCCTTAGTACATTAGTCATAATAAATCAGATTATAATATCCTGGAAAATAACATAAAATTATTGCTACAAGACAAAAGGAGTTAAAAGAGAGAGAAGATAAGGAACAATGAATATACTCCAAAAATCTTTAAAGCCTTTCAATGTAAAGTGAAAGCTGCCAATATTAGAGGGACAAAGCAATATCATAGAAAGTGTGATGAAGTAGAAGAAATGTGAGACTCAACACATATCACCTGTGTAATCAGAGGCAAGTCTCAAACTCTCTGATCTTCAGTCTTTTCATCTGTAAAATGAGGATACCTACCTCATATGTTACTGTGAATATAGTGTACTATAAAGCTTAGTGTGTTATCTTAGCTATTATTAATTGGAGAAATGCCAAATTAAATCTGGGGGAAATACAAATATATTGCACATTGCTCTTGTTACAAAAAATATAATAGGGCATCTCATTTTTTAATTTTTAGTTTTATTGATGCCTTTTTTTTGGCATCACATTTTTTTCCAAGTACATGCTTCCCTCCTCCCCAATAAAAAGTGCTCATCAGAACACTGTCTGACAGCATTGTATTACCACAATCTATTACCTATGTAATACAGTTAGGGAAATTGGTTTTCTGAACTGTTCTCCAAGACCTGTGTTGGCTATTATATTTATATTTGCACAGCATTTATTTTCATTAACACATACACACACACAAAATCATACACACATATACACTTATATGTTAATGATTGTGTGAAAAAGAATTGTATATTTTGTTTCCATAAGAATGAGGATATAGAATGAGGAAATTGCAAGGAATAATACAGGTGTCTGGGAAAATAATATATTACAAAAGCCAGAATGTCTGGTCATTGTGGAAACTGGAAAGATGTCAGTCTGTTCTACAGGAAGTTCATGGATAGATAAAGGAAAAAGGAAATTAGAAAGGAATTTGACTAACCTGTGAGCTAAATAAAGCCCCTCACCAGACCTCAAGTCACTTTCTGGGGGAGGGGTGAAAGTAATGAATTGGTTCAAACTGGTGTGCCTGCTTAGTGAGGGGAGAGTGTGCTAATAATGTCCCCCCACCATGATGAGGACCTATCAGGACTCAGAGGGGGAGGAGCAGGGGTCTTTTACTATATAATCTTGTTTGCAATGAGGATTTGGGGTGTCTCTCACCAAGGGGCACCTGTGTTTTGCAAGAGCTGTTAATAAATCGATTAATTCTTCCTACACTCCAGTAAGCATAGTCTCCTTTCTTTTGATATTTAAAGCCAATTTCTCCTTCCCACAAATTAGCATAGTAGCGGGAAAGTTTGGAGTAGCTCTGGGATGCTCAAACTATTTCCTCAGCTCTGCTGTGGGAGGAGACTATGCCAGCCTATTTATAACGATTGTATATTTTGTTTTCCTGACCTGCTTGCATATCTGCATCAATTCATATAAGCCTTCCAATGTTTTTCTCTGAATTCTTCATATTCTTTATTTTCTATGATAATAGTTTTCAGCTTGACTCAAACACCACGATTTCCCCAATAGACATCTATTTTGTTTTTAGTTCTTTGATAGGATAAAAAATGCTACTGGGAAAATTTTATATCCCTTCTTTCAGTCTTTCACCTTCTTGGAGAAAGTGTCTAGCAAAAGAATTTCTTTTATCAAATGATATGGAGCTTTTAGTTAATTATTTTTAGCATAATTTGAATTTTTTTTAAAAAATGATTGAACTAAGGCTTGACTCCACCAACATGG
The DNA here is from genome assembly GCF_037893015.1 of Macrotis lagotis. Taxonomy (NCBI): domain Eukaryota; kingdom Metazoa; phylum Chordata; class Mammalia; order Peramelemorphia; family Peramelidae; genus Macrotis; species Macrotis lagotis. Next base: position 59,439,985 of record NC_133662.1, read on the forward strand.
GAATTAACATGCTTATCTTCCCACATCCAAAATGGGATTATTATACAGAAATATATTCACTAAGATGACTTGTGCATTATAGGTTCTTTTATAATCAGTTTTCATGATGAAAAATGCAATCCTGTATTGTATCAGTTTGTAGAGAATTAGTATAATCCTAAAGCTGGAAAGGATGTCAATTTACAGGTAAGGAAAGTGAGGTCCAGAGAGTTTAAATGATTTGCCCAAAGTCCCACTCCAGACATCATCTCTACTTCACACTAACCAGAGCCTTGGATTCCATTCCTGGAAACAGTCTTGACTCTGATAGGTGAGCTTTTGCTTTAATTTATCTAATCTAGACTGATACTTCACTTCAAAGCTGTGCCTGGTAAGGACAAATCCCTCCTTTCTTTTCTACCTCTCTTTTATGAAGTGTTGCCTTCTCCCATTCATCTGTAAGAAACTTGATGGCAAGAACTGCTTTACCAGTTTAGTTATTTGTATTACAAGTCCTTAGGACAGTGTATTGCACATAGTAAACACTTAAATACTTTTTCTATCTATTTATATTAGAAATAATATTTTAACCTAGGTTCTTTACTCTTGAACCACAGATAGATGTTTCTACAGTACTAAAACACACACACATATATGTACACACATAAACATATACACATATGGAGAGACAAAGAGAGAGGGAAAAAGTGAATGGGAGAGACAGAAACAAAGACAGAGAGACAGAGGGGAAAAAGTGAAAGGGAGAGACAGAGACAAAGAGACAGAGTCTTTAGCAGATTCAACATTTGGTAATATTTCTTAAAATATTAATTTCACTAGAAATTCTTCCTCCACAGATATTGCAAAGACAAATTTAGATCAGTGCTTGACAGAAACCAGGGAGGTTTTACTACAGTAATCTCCAATTCTTTTGAAAATGGTCTCTGGAAGGTTGCCAAAAATCTCCTGGAGTACATACTAAATAGATTGTTCTTTTTCAGTCTTCATTCCCCTAACCTTGCTGAAATTTCATGACTATTGATCTCTTCCTTCTCCTGGATACTTTTTCCTTTTTGGTTTTCATGTCACTATTTTCTCTTTATTCTTCTACCCACTCTTTGTCAATCTGCTATATTAGTCATCTCCTTCCCCCTGGAGATGAGTGTCCTCTAAAGATCTGTCCTATTTCCTGTTATCTTATCCTTCTTCAGTTTTCCCTTGGTGACCTTGATCACCAGAAGAGAAAGAAAAGAGAGTCTTTGAAGTATTTTTAAAATATGCAGAAGAGAAAAAAAGTTGAGAAGGAAACATATATAGGTAGGACAATTTTGAAGGTAACATTGAATATTTTACATACTTGCTTTAAGGAAGTTGTTTTAAATGAAGATTCACAATATAATATATAGTCCTTCTTTTCTGTTCTACTTTGTGTTTATATCTTTTTTTATTGGTAGGCAATAAACAAAGAATAAAAAATTAAATAAAATTAAGCCTTCGAGGTTGCAGTTTGCTCTGCTAAATTAAATTATTTTAAGCAATCAACTAACATAGCAGGATCTTTTATTCTCTAACCTTTGAGCTAATTGTGTGTTTGTAAAGATGTAGATATAGAAAATCATTTATGAAAGTCCACCTTTTCATGTTTTTATTGTGAAAAAATATGAAAACTTTATCATATTATTTTTTCTAGAGGCAATTAAATGGTACAATGTTGAACTTGGTGTCAGGAAGACCTGAGTTTAAATCCTGATTCTTGGACTTACTACTTTATTCTTTCATCTTATAATAACAAGCTACCTCCCAAAGGTGTGGTGGAAATCATATGAGATATTAATTGCAAAACCATAGTTCCTGTCACAAAAAGTGTTATATAAATGATCTATTATATATAAATACAAAATATTATATATAATTTCTTTATGTAAATTATATCTAAATTATCTATTATGATCATTATTATTGTTATTATCTTTTTGTGACTACTTTTACTGTTTTAGTTCTTTTCGATCATGTCCATCTCTTCATGACCCAACTTGGGGATTTCTTAGCAAAATACCAAAGTGATTGGCCATTTTTTTTCCTCCAGCTCATTTTACAGATAAGGAAACTGAAGCAAAGAGAGTTAAGAAGACCCTTAACCTGTGCCAGTGTCTCCCATACCTATAATGAATTGTAAAGTTCCTAAGAGAGACCTTCAGAGTGTCCCAACACTTAGAGTACAGAGCAGCTTCATATTTAATTAAATAAGAAGTGACTTTAATTTATTAGATACTTAGAGATTTGTAGCACCATAGGCAGAGGGTGGGAACCTGCTTACAAAGGTTGTACTTTAATAGATTAGAAAGGAGGCAGCTAGGTGGTGCAATGGATAAAGCACCAGCCCTAGAGTCAGGAGTACCTGGGTTCAAATTTGGTCTCAGACACTTAGCTGTGTGGACAGAGTATGCTTTTGGGGGGTGTCCAAATGGTTTATGAAATGGCTTGATTTTCCATAATGCTTTGGCTCCTGAGGATTGTGTGATCATGGAGGGACTTGAAAAAGGAATAATATATAAAGTCATTATAGTTTGATGTGATTCACCAAGTCTATTTCTAATGACACTAAAGAGGGGAGGATACTAAGTGACAGTGTTCCTTATCAATCAATCCAACAATCAACCAATCAACATTTTTCTGGATTATATTTTGATATTACTTTGAGCTCATCAAGCAATCAACCTTTGATTGAATATACTTTGATAGTACTTTGAAAACAATAAAAACATAAAAAGAAGGAGAAGACTAGGTATTAGTAAATAAATAACACAGGTGAAGTGGCACAAAGATCTATTATAGTAGAAGGAAAGAAGGGAGGGTGTGAACACCAAGTAAATATTATTCAATAGATTTGTTTCAGAGAGGGAATAATAAACATTCCCAATTGGGTTTTAAAATCTGTCCTACTCTATAGAGAAATGGGGGAGAGGGAGAGGGAAAAAGGTAAGAAAAGGGAAGAGGGACTGATAAAAGGAAAGGCAAAAGTATAAGTGAAAGTAAATTGAAACTTAAAACTTAAAAAGAAAAGTTAAAGGGGAAAGGGAGCAAAACATTGGCGAGAAAGAAGAGGAAAGGAAAGAGCAAAGTCCAAATGGGGAAAGAAAACAGAGGGGGGGAAATAAAGAATTAGTAATCTTAAACGTAAATGTGAATAGGATAAACTCTCCCATAAAACTGAAGCAGAAAAAATAAACCCACATAAATCATCAGCATTATTATATAGGAACATCAAAGCCCATGAGCAAGAGATAGAAAGAAGAATTCCATTTAAAGTAACTATCGCCAACATTAAATACTTGAGAATCTATCTCCCAAGACAAACCCAGAAACTGTATGAACACAATTATAAAGCACTTCTCTCACAAATAAATTCAGACCTAAATTATTGGGAAAATGTCAATTGCACATGGTTAAGTCGAGTTAATATAATAAAATGACAATTCTACCCAAATTAAATTATTTATTTAGTGCCATACCCCCCCCCCAAAAAAAAAACTATCAAATAACTTTTATGGAGCTAGGAAAGAAGTTAACAAAATTCATCTAGAGCAACAAAATTTCAACAATAGCAAGGGAACTGATGAAAAAAATGTAAAGGAAGGTGGCCTAGCTCTACCAGATCTAAAACTATATACTATAAAGTGGCAGTAATCAAAACTGCCTGGTACTGGTTAAGAAATAGAATAATGGATCAGTGGATTAGGATAGGTTCAAAATAAACAATAGTAAATGACTAAAGCAATGTACTGCTTGACAAAACCAAAGACATTAGCTTCTATAAAAATCCATTATTTGACAAAAATTGTTGGGAAAACTGGAAAATAGTATGACAAAAACTAGGCATAGACCCACATCTGACACCCTTTATCAAAATGAGGTCAAATGGGTACAGACATAAAGGGCAACACCATAGATAAATTAATAGACCAAGAAACACTCTATCAGCTCTTTGGAAAGGGGAAAAATTTATGACCAAACAAGAAATACAGTACATTATCAATAACAAAATAAATGATTTTGATTATAGTAAATTTAAAAGGTTTTGCACTAATAAAATCAATGTTGCCAAAATTAGAATGAAAGCAGGAAGCTGGGAAACAATCTTCACAAAAAGGAGCTTTGATAAAGGTTTTATTGCTAAAAAAGATAGAATACTGCATCAAATTTATAGGATGGCAAGGCATTCCCCAATTGATAAATGGTCAAAGGATATGAATAGACAGTTTGCAAATGAAGAAACTAAAGTTATTTATAATAATATGAAAAAATGTTCCAAATAATTATTGATTAGAGGAATACAAATGAAAACAACCTCACACCTATCAGATTGACCAAGATGAAAAAAAAGGGAAAAATAATAAATTGGAGAGGTTGTGAGAGGATTGGGACATTGATACATTGCTGGTGGAGTTGTGAACAGATCCAACCATCCTAGAGACAATATGGAACTATTCCCAAAGCAATAAAAATGTTCATTCCCTTTGACCCAGCAATTCTAATTCTAGGTCTATATCCAGAAGAAATTATAAAAAAATGGGAAAAGTCGCCCGTGTTCCAAAATATTTATAGCAGCTCTTTCTGAAGTAGTAAAGAATTGGAAATTGAGTGGATGCTCATTAATTGGGGAATGGCTAAACAAGTTATGATACATGAAAACTATGGAATATCATTGTTCTATAAGAAAACATAAATAGTCCAACTCTAGAGAAGCCTGCAATGAGTTATAGGAGCTGATGCTGAGAGAAGGGAGCAGAACCAAGAGAACGATATCCACATTAACAACAACAATGTGAGATAAACAACCTTGACAGAAGCAGCTCCTCTCGGCAGTTCAGAGATCTAGGACAACCCTATTAGATAATATTATCCTCATCCAGAAGAAGAAAAACAAAATTAAAACAAACCAAAAAACCCCTTCAGAATGTGAACACTTTATAAAAATTATCTCTTATATATCTCTTTCCCTTAATCCTAATTCCTCATACTGAAAATGGCTAGTCTGTAAATATGTTTATCAAAAATATTTATGTACAGTATTAGCCTGACTGCTGCTGAGGGAAGGGTGGGAGAAAATTTTGTACCTTAAAAATATACACATGCAGATGAATGAATGTTGGGAAAAACTTTCATAACATATATTTGTAAAAATAAAATATCAATTAAATTTTTAAAAAAAACTGAAGCAGATAGCAGAATGGATTGAGAACCAGTATACAAGAAGCAGACTTGAAGCAAAGAGATATACACAAGGTAAAGGTAAAAGGCTGGAACAAAATATATTATGCTTCAGTTGAAGTAAAAAAATCAGGGATAGTAATCCTGACCTCAGATAAAGAAAAACAAAAATAGATCTCATTAAAAGGGATAAGGGAGGAAACAACATCTTCTTAAAAGACAATGAAGTTATATCATTATTAAACATGTATGCACCAAATTCTTAGAGGAAAAGTTGAGTGAATTCCAAGGAGACATAGACAGGAAAAACTATAACAGTGGGGGACCACAACCTCCCTCACTCAGATCTAGATAAATCTAACCACAAAATAAACAAGAAGGAACTCAAGAAAGGTGACCAAAATCTTAGAAAACATAAATATGATAGACCTCTAGAGAAAACTGAATGGGGATAGAAAAAAATATACATTTTTCTTGGCAGTACATGGCACCTATACCAAAACTGATCAGCACTAGAACACTTACAATCAAATCTTGAATCTTACAATCAAATGTTGAAAGGCAGAAATATAAAATGCATACTTTTTAGATCATGGTGCAATTAAAAATTACATGTATTAAAGGACCATGGAAAGATAAACTAAAAATTAATTGGAAATTAAATAACAATTTTAAAGAATGAGGAATCAAAGAGCAAATCACACAAATAATCATTTCATCTAAGAAAACAATAACAGTGAGATATATCAAAATTTATGAGATGCAGTCAAAATAGTTTTTAGAGAAAATTTTGTATCTCTAAATGCTTATATATGAATAAAATAAGAGATCAATAAATTAAATATGTAACTTAAAAAACTAGAAAAAAGAAGGATTTAAAGATCTCCAATTAAGTACCAAATTAGAAATTCTGAAAATCAAGGGAGAGATTAAAAACATTGAAAGCAAAAACACCATTGACCTAATAAATAAAACTGAGAATTGTTTTATGAAAAAAAACAATAAAAAAAGCAACTGAAGACATCCCAAAGAAATAACTCCTCAAGGAAAAGATTTCAGGTTCAGATGGATTTACAAGTGAATTCTACTCAACATTTAAGGACCAATTAATCCCAATTGCACATAAACTATCTTAAAAAATAGGAGTTCTGCCAAATTTCTTTTCTACCATCAATATGGTGTTGATACCTAAACCAGGAAGAACCAAAACAGACAAAGAAAATTATAGACCAATCCTCCTAATGAACATTGATGCAAAAATCATAAATAAAATTTTAGCAAAGGGATTACAGCAAGTTACCACCATAATATACTATGATCAGGTGAGATTTATACCAGATAGACAGGGATGATTCAATATTAGAAAAAACACATGACATAATTGAACATAACAATAACAAAATCAACAGAAATCATATGATTATCTCATTAGATGCTGAAAAAGGCTTTGACAAAATACAACATCCATTTCTCTTAAAACCACTAGAGAGTATAGGGATAGAGTATTCCTAAAAATAATAAGTAGTATCTATCTAAAACATCAACAAATATTATATGTAATTGGGATAAACTAGGAGCATTTCCAATAAGATCAGGGGTCAAACAAGGATGTCCATTATCACCTTTACTATTCAATATAATATTAGAAATGTTAGTTTTAGCAATAAGAAAAGAAAAAAAGAAGTTGAACAAATTAGAATTGGCATTGAGTTAGCAAAACATTCAGATGATATGATAGTATACTTAGAGAACCCAAGAAAAGCATCTAAAAATTACTTGAAACAATTAGCAAATTCATTGAAGTAACAGGGTATAAAATAAACCCCATAAATCTTTAGCATTTCTATATATGAACCACAAAGTCCAAGAGCAAGAGATAGAAAGAGAAATTCTATTTAAAGTAACTGCAGACAACATTAAATACTTGGGAATCTTCCTCCAAAAGGAAGTCAAACCTAGAACACAATTACAAAGTACTTTTCGTACAAATAAAATAAGATCTAAATAATTGGGAAAATGTCAATTTTTCATGGTTAGGTCGAGCTAATATAATAAAAGTGATGACTCTACCAAAATTTAATTATTTATTCAGTGCCATGCCAATCAAACTATCATTATTTAACTATTTTACCAAACTAGAAAAAAATGTAGCAAAATTCATTTGGAGAAACAAAAGTTCAAGAATAGCAAGGGAACTGGAGAAAAAACTGTAAAGTAAGGAGGTCTTGTGATATCAAATCTAAAACTATGCTATAAAGCAGCGGACTGGTTAAGAAATAGAGTAATGGATCAGTAGATTAGAAAAGGTTCAAAACAAACGGTAGTAAATGATGACAGTAATCCACTGTTAAGATAAGAACTCACTATTTGAGAAAATTTGGGGGAAAACTGAAAACTAGCATGGCAAAAACTGGGTATGGATTCACATCTTATATTCTATACCAAAATAAGGTCAAAATGTCAAAAGGAGTACAGGATTTCAGACATAAAGGGACAGAAATACTCTCGGATCTATGGGGGGGTTGTGACCAAATTAAAATTAGAATTATAAATTTTAAAATGGAAAATTTTAACTATATTAAATTAAAAAGGTTTCACACTAATAAAGCCAATGCTGCCAAAATTAGAAGAAAAACAGAATGCTTGGAATCAATTTTTCACAGCTACTGTTCTGATAAAGGTCTCATTTCTAAAATTTATAGAAAATTGAATTAAATTTGTAAGGTGACAAGCAGCTATGGACAATGCTAACCACATTCAGAGAAAGCAAGCAAAACAAAGAAAAACCTACAGAACCTGAATGAACAATTTATTCACTTTTTAAAAATTTCTCATGTGTTTTTCTTTCCTATCTCAGTTTCCTTTCTTTTCCCTTAGTCCTAATTTCTCATTCAGAAAATGATTAATCTTTAAACATGTTAAACACAAATATATATGTACAATGTTCATTAGACTGTTCACTGTTGATGGGAAGGGGCTAGGAAGGAAGGATGGAAGAAACTTATGTGGCTTATAAATATGCATATGCATATGGATGAATTCCTAACATGTAATTGGAAAAATAAAATAAAATATCAATTGGGGGGGGGGGGGAGTCCCTTAATCCTTATACAGTTGAATCTGTGTTTGAGTATTGGAGGCTGGACTTATGAGTCTTGTCGATTTCAAACCCAATAATTGCTTCCTCTGCCTCCTTCTCCTCCTTCTCCTCCTCCTCCTCCTCCTCCTCCTATTTTTTACTACTATTTACATCTTTCAGACTCTATGTTCTCAATGCAAAATGGAGAATATAATCACTTACTTTCTATGGTTGCTGAGAAGATCAAATGGGAGAATATAGAAATTCCTTTGAAAATCTTCAAATGCTATATAAATACTAATAATCATTATTATTTTCATTATTAACAATGAATACTCATGCATATGTGTAGGTCACTTCTATAAAAATTTCATAGAAGTGAAAAAGTAGGAATGCGGGTTGATAGTTATTGATGTCCTCTTGTTTGCCTTTGTTTGGAAAATAATATTATTAGTGAAATTCCAGTTTTTCTTCATCTCCCTTTCTTTCAACTCTTGAAAATCACTTAGTGAGTTCAAAAGCCCTCCATCACATGTTTCACCTGTGTTTACTTAGTTTGGTCCAGATATTCTCTTTGTTAAATTGCTAAAATGATTAATTACTGGCATTAGCATTATTTATTCTTAAATAAGCAGTTTGCATTTGTTACTTAGAAAGTCAAATAGGGAAATAATTAAGTGAAATCCCTGGAGTAGAAGTTAGAAAACCTGGATTCAAATCCCAACTCTGCTGCTTTTTACAACTACATTTCAATTAGTGTGAATAATGAATACTGTGAATTGGTCACATTATTGAAAATTGCACTGTATATTTCCATTGTGCTGGTTCTAATTTATTGTTGTTGCAATTTTCATTGTTATTATTCAAATGGTTTTCATCATGTCCAACTCTTCCTGATCCCATTAGGGATTTTTCTGGCAAACATACTGTACTGCTTTGCCATTTCCTTCTCTAGCTCATTTTACAGATGAGGCAAAAGAAGATTTAGAAATTTGTCCAGGATCTAGTAAGTGTGTGAGTTCAGATTTGAACTCAGTTCCTTCTCTCTCTCTAAGACCTGTACCTCATCTACTGAGCTGGAACTACTTATAGTATTTTATAAAATTATCTCAGAATGCATTCATTCACTTCATAGATTGTCTATCATCTAGGAGTTTGTCTTTATAGCAAAAACCTCCCTGGACCCTCACTGACTAACCATCTCAGCAGTACTGGCCATCACATTCAGATGACCTCTGAGGTCTTTTCCATCTCTAGAGCTGTGATTCCATGACCCCATGAAAGTAATAGCTATATTTTTCAATGTGTATTTAAATCCCAGAAATGAATCCTGAAGTCTAAGTTGCAATCATCATGTAGCAAAACTTTTTCAAAGAGTAAGTTATCATTTTAAGGGATATTACAAATGGGGAAAAGACTATACTAAGCTAATCTTTTTATGGAGTTTATAAAAAAGAAAAATATAACTTTATTATATATCTTCATAAAATTCAGTGTTATGTCTATAGGGGAAAATGAATCATGCATACCATCATAGCTAAAATGAAATTCAAATTCTTTAAAAACAGATTTGCACAAAAATGCAAATACCTTAAAAGACATCTATTGCCTTGGAAACTGAGCCTAAGACATCAATTTGCAAAGACACTTAGTCTGGTTTTTCCCTTTTTCTGACACAGTCACACTAGTGCAGTATCTGTTATCTGAGGACCTGGTATCTGACTTGCCATTCACTGCATGAATGAACCTAGACTTATATCATCTGGACAAGAAGTCTCATCTTTAATATGAGGGAATAGAACTGAGTAGCCTCACAAGTCCTTTCTAGCTTTAAATTTATGATGAAATTATAATTCTCAATTCATTTCATATCTTTGCCCTGGAAATAGGAAAGATTTCCTTTGAAACAATGCAATGTTATCTCTATTTTTATGTTGGGTGGGAACAGTGAGGAGGTTGGAATAGTATAGAATAGTAATAGAAGAGGAAAGATAGGTCACCAGACCAGCAAGGACTTCGTACAACTGCTAAATAAGTAAAATATGTCTCTCATCATTTCAGATAATCGATTCATATGTTTTGAAGGAAGGAAGGAATGATGAATTATAGTAAATAGATAAAGAACACTGCAGATAGACCACTCTACCAGGAGTCAGAAAGAATTAAGCTTAAGTACAATCTCAGGTGGTACTAGTTGTGTGATCCTGGACAAGTCAACAAGCTAATCTCTGTCTCAGTTTCCTCATTTGTAAAATGATAATAATAATATTGTTGCTGTTGATGTTCATATTTTGTTCTTGAAGAGGACCAAAGACATCTTAGGGGGAATGAATTAGATTTAAGTGAGGCAGAGATGTGCAAAGTCATTAGCCTCACTCTCTTCTCCAGAGTCACTCAAATCCAATGTCAAAAGTCAAGATGACTAGTGAGGGTCCAGGGTACAATAAATGACCTCCTCCTCCTCCTCCTCCTCCTCCTCCTCCTCTCTCCTTAGGGTATTCAATACCACAAGGCTCATTTCTTGTAGGCCAGAAGTAACCTTTCCAGTCAGCTATCAAAATTAGAATTTTGTAATTGAGGTTCCCTCCTCCTTTACGTCCATCAAAATTAACCTGCCCCATGTTCCCTTCCCTCAGGACTTAGATGCCTAGGGATACAATAATGAATATTATCCCCCCAATATTTAATATATTTCCCTTTTAACCAGGGTTTACATATAATAGAAGTTTAAAAAAATGTTTAATTGTTGTTTAAAAAAATGTTGATTTGTTGTTGAATTAATTATCTTAAAGGAGGTCTATAAAATGTCACTTGGTAGTTCTCAAAAGTAACCATAAAAAGACAAAGAGATTTAACTTCAAAAGCTCCAATTGTTAATAGTTCTGATGGGAGGAGAAGTCTGTGTTCTACTTTACAGCTGTCTATAAGCAGCATATAAATACATTCCTCTGGGCTAGTGTTTGTAAACTATCTTTTTTTTACTGAGGCTGCATAGCTGGAAGTTGGAAGAAGAGAGAACAAAGGAAAAGAGACTGTGGTTAGAAATGAAGGTCTAGGGAAGGCTAATTGAATCATTTGGTGATTTTTTTTTCCTTTTGTGTCCACAACTATCTTCCCTTGTAATGCATTTGTCCCTGAAAGACTTATTCATTGTTTGGCCTATGGCTCAAGTTGCCTGAGGACTCAGGTGCAATGTTCGTTCAAATGTTACATAATAATGACTCAGCATCACAATGAATTTGCATCCATTTTTAAATGTTTTATTTTTTAACTATGGAATCAAACAAGCATTTCTAAAACAGTATAATAAAAGATGACTGCACATAAGACTTCAAAGTTATTATGTACAACTTGCTATTTCTTTTAAATATACAACAAAATTATATGTAAATTTTTCCTTCCCTTCACGCCCCTGCCCAACAGATGACCATCATTAGGCTCAGACATATATATATATATATATATATGTATATGTATGTATATATATACATATAATATTGCTGTTATGGTATACACTTGGTTATGCACTTCATTATTTGTTACAAGTCTTTCCATGTTTTTCAAAAATCACTGAGCTCATCATTTCTTATAACACATAATTACCTAGTTGTGTGAACTTGGGCAAGTCACTTGACCCTATTGCCTTGCAAAAACCAAAAAAAAGAAAAAAGACCAAGCAATGGTATTGTTATGTCAAAGAGTGTAGGTAGTTTAATAACTGTTTGGGCATATGAACAGATTGCTCTCCAAAATAGTTTGATCGGTTTATGATGATTCCAACCACAATATATTAGTGAACCAATTTTTCCACACCCCCTTCAAGATTTTTTACTTTCTCCTTTGAAAATATTAGCTAGTCTGATAGGTGTCAAATGATATCTCAAGGTTGTTTTAATTTGCATTTCTCTAATAAATAATTATATAATTAACATCCTTTAGTGAACCTTTTCCTAGTTTCTTAGGAACACTTGGGCCACAGATCTGCAGGACCGAATGCTCATGAAACCTTGACATCTTAGGTGATTGCTACACCACATTATTTCCTGTCAATAACCCTTCTTCCCTCCATGCTTGGCTAACCACCATAATGGGAATCTTACATTTTACTTCTGCTACATACTCCTTCAAAGACTTCCCTGCTGATTTCTCCCTTTTGACATTCAACTCCTAGTGTGCCTGAAAGTTTGGGGAAATGAAGAGTAGGTCTTCCTCACAAAAAGCCTGGGCAACTTTGCTTAACTCCAAGGCAGAGCGAAAAATTATTTAGCTACATTGGTACATAAACACATTTAGGGGTAGGAAAGCTATATGTGACAATTAGGATAGACAGAGAGATGTTCTAAAAGACAGAAATACCATGGTGCAGTTCCCATCTCAGAAACATACTAGCTTTTTGAACCAGAGCTCATTACTTTTTAACCACCTCTCAGTGTTCTAGACCTCTCCGTAAGACTATAAATTGTAGAAAAGTTTCTTTGTTGTTCATTTTAGTCATGTGTGATTCTTAATGACCCTTTTAGGGGTTTTCTTGGCTTTTGAAGCTAAATCTTTGTCTTTACTATGGTTACTTTTGGGAACTACCAAGTGAGGCTTTATAAACCTCCTTTAACCACTAGAGTGGTTTGCCATTTCCTTCTCTAGCTGATTTTATAGTCTCATAGTAGTAAGTCTTTCACTCTGAGGCCACATTTGAACTCAACAAGATGAGTCTTGTTGATTCTAAATCCACTACGCTATCCTCAGAATCATCTATCTGTCTACAGAGAAAGTGCTAGCCTTCTTTGATTGAAGGGCTTTCCATTTCAAGGAGTCCCAATTAATCCACAGATTCCATCTAGTCTCAATCCCCTATATTAGAGTTAGAGATAAGATTAGGATTAGGGTCAAAGTTGGGATTCATTTAGGGTCGGGGATATGGATTTCCCTACCCCCAACAAAGACCCAACCTTTTAAGATAAGAGTAAAGGGAAGGGGTAGGTTCAATTTAGTCATTGCAGACTGCCAGTAATTTTTCCAGAAGTCATGCTGCCAGCTATAGATCCTCTTTAAAATAGTACATAGAAAACTATTTTAGGAGTCACATCATCATGGCACAATTAACAGAAGTTAGTTCATGTCTGCTTGAGTGTTAATCTTGGGGAAATAGAATCAATTTTGTAAAAAGAGTGACTGCTTTTTGTCAGAAAGCCTGGGTTTGAATGTCAACTCTATCATTTTACTCTTTTGTGTCCCTTCACCACTCTTGACCTCAGATGCCTTACCTGTAAAATGATAATATCGATTCTTGTGCTTCCTAATTCATAAACATCAAACAAAATAACAATATGCAAATAAAAATATTATTATGAGTTCAGGTAAGAGAACTGTTTTTTTTTATATCACATGTCAAACCTATACCTAAGAAATATGCATTTCCTGATGCACAGAAACAACCTCAACCAAACAAGCCAGTCTTATCAGAATGTATTTTTTTTAACAAGTCATTTCTCTTTAATGAAAAGAATATTATAGAGATTAAATTCAAAGCATGGTCTAGTGGAAAGTGTTGTATCTGGAGTCAAAGTGCATATATTCAAATCCCTTTACTTCATCTTTTTAAGAGAAGGGATACAATCTATTAAATGCCCTCCAGTTTGTGAGAAGAGCATAATGAAATAAGAACTGGATTTGAAATCATGACTTAAAATCAATTATTGATTCTGCTACTTACAACTGTGATAACTCAGAAACTCAGTTTCCTCATCATGAAATCGTGGTTATAATATAATTTCTAGTATTTCTATGGTACTTTAAGTTTTGCAAAGCACTTTACAAATCACTTAAACTCTCTGAGACTCAGTTTTCTGATCTGTAAAATAAGAAGATGGGCTAGATGACCTGTGAGATTCCTTTCAGTTCTAAATGTTGAATCTTCATTAACAAAAAACTTTAATGTAAATTAAAACTACAAATAAATGCAAGTTGTTATGCTAGTAGATACCAAGGAGATTGTATTGAATATGTAAATTCTCTTTTTCCCTCACACTGGAGTTTGAGGTGAATTTGAAACATGTTGGTTATTAAATGTTTTATGTAAAAAGGAAGAGAAGGGGGACGTTTACCATACAGAATCTATAGTATAATGAAGGTTTGTGAATCAGATAAGTGAATTCCTTTTAAATATATGCATAGAACATAATTTCAGTTTCTTATGTCTTCCCCAGAGTTAATGTGTCAAAGGAATTTATTAAATGATGACTATTGGTAAAGTGCTAAGTCTTTGGAAAAATGTGACATTTCAATTTAGGAAATGTTTATAATAGACAACATAAAATATTTGCTGAAGTCTTTTGACCTCCACTGGTGCTCATACCATATCAGGAGATGTAGAATGTCAGCATTATATAGTTACATAGCATTATGTAGTTACATAGCATGAGGACTCATGGGTGGATTGCTACCAGTGCCATTGAGAGAAAAATTACACTGATACTTTGAAATATCAGGGTCCTCTAGTGGCAACTAGATGAATCAATAGCTCAGTATGTAACTGGAATCAGGAAGACAAATTAAAATGAAGTCTCAGATATCTACTAGCTGTATGACCCTAGACAAGCCATTTAACCTCACTTTATAACTCAGTGCTCTCATCTAAAAAAAAAGAATAATAGTATTGATGATTGCTGTGATGAAAAAATTAAATAATAGTTATAAAGGGTTTTGCAAACTTTAAATCATTATAGAAATACTTTTTTCTTAAACTTGGAGTTCCCATATGTTTTACCTTGTCCCATCTTCAGACAGACATCTATAAAAATCTACCATGAAAAAGAGCAGAAAATCACCCAGCTAACATGATTGAAATAGTATTCACCAAGGAAGAGTCAATTCACCAACATTCTAAATTCGAAATATTACTAGAATTAAATTTATTGCTGTCATTCTTGGCATATTTTAATGGCAGCACATTCAAAGAATACCACCTTCTTGATAGGAACAGGTTGATATTAAGGAAAGAAGAAACCTGCAGTTGTTATATTAATTTATAAGTGAGAGTTAGCTGCTACTTTAACATCTAAGTGACTGTTCTATCTCTCCACTTCACCAGATGCAGACATGCTTTCAACTGAAACTATATCCTTCTTGAAAAGGAAGCTAAAAGCATGTGAAGTGATGACACTTTCCAGTTTGTAAGTGAATGATTTCACGGTCTTAGAATGAGTTTATCTTATGTTTTGCCTTATAACTTACTGAGTGAATTCTCTTTCAATTCTCTTAATTCCCAAGGAGTGTTTTATTCATTTTTGGATTTTCATTGGGTTTTGCTTACCAAAAAGAAATATTACTCTGAAAGTTGTTTCTTCCTGTTCTACTAGGGTAGATGAGTTCTATTTAAAATAGAAAAATGATGTTATGCCAAGTGATGAGGTCTTTTCAACCTCAAATAAAGTGTTGTTCACAAAGGCTAAATAGTTGTTATAAAATGTACAGCATTTTGAATTTCTTTCTACTTGCAAAAATGAAAAGTTTAATCTTATATAGACTTTTTATAAAACTTTCATGATTTTGGAAGACCACACAAGTTTTAGAACCATAAAATCCAATGAAAAGAAGTTTGGTCACTGATCAAAGGCCAAAATATTTACAAATTTATAATGGGAAGAATTTTCATAATATCTCAAAAAAAGGTTAAGTGTCTTGTCCCTGGACAAGCATCTAGTAATATTAGAAGTAGGATGGGAATACAGGACTTACTGACTTTCCATTATAGCCAGTCTATACATTATCACTCTTTGCTTCTTGTAGAACTCAATTGTCTCTTTGTGTGCGTGTGTGTGTGTGTGTGTGTGTGTGTGTGTGTGTGTGTGTGTGTGTGTGTGTGTGTATCCCTTCCCTCCAATCCATCCCTATTGTCTCCATTGTCTACAAAGTCAATCAATATTTATTAAGTACCTGCTATGTGCCAGTCACAAAGCTAAGTCTTGTGGATGCAAATACAAATTAAAAGTCAACTCTGCCCTCAAGGAACTAACGGTTTAATGAAAGAAGACAATATACAAAAGGAATTTGAAAACTATGAGAAAGGGGAAACTTCCTGGTCAGGAGAAAGACTGAAGAGTTCCACAGAAGTCCAAAAACAGTGTATCTGATGGGAAAGGGGAAGGAAAAATCTGTCCTGGGACTTTTCTTTAAATAGGGGTCTTAAAATTCTTATGCCTGCCCTCCAGGAATAAAGTCCAATTAGAGGAATAGACAGAGGATACTGATAAGATGAGAGAACCAGCCAGATTCAGTCTTGTAACATGATGAGATTTCCCAAGAATGAGCTTCCTGGGGAAAGAAAATATGTAGGAAAAATTCCAGAGAAGTCCAATGTTAATTAAGCTCTTACTATGTGCTAGGCTAAATATTGAAGATATGAAGAAAAACCATGAGAGTTCCTTGCCTTCATAGAGCTCACATTCTAACAGGGGGCACAATCTATAAATAGATTATGAATACATACAAAATGAAAATAAGTTAATTTGAGGAGGGAAAGCATTATAGCTGATGAAATTAGGAAAGACTTCATGTAGAAGATGGCAGTTCAGCTGGATATTGATATAAAATCAGGGATTCCAAAAGAGTTAATAAGAGAAAGAATTTCAGGAATATTTTTGTTTGTTTTATTCAATTCTTTTCAGTCCTGCCTTTATGACCCCATTTTGGGTTTTCTTACCAAAGGTACAGGATCATTTAACAGACCTGGAAAGTGAAGCAAAGCAGCCTATTGTCACAGTTATTAAATATCGGGGTCAGATTTGAACTCAGGAAGCTGAGTCTTCCTAACTCCAGACCCAGTCCTGTATCTACTGCACCATCTACTTGCTTATTTTAGGGATGGGGGACCACTATTATGAAAGATGTGAATATAGAGTTGCAATAAAGCCAGATTTTAGAGATAAGGAAGAATTTTAAATGAACATAAAAGGAATAAGAAACCACAGCAGTTTATTGAATGTATAGAGTTAACATACTAGGATCTGTCTTTAGAAAAATCATTTTGGTGACCCAATGAAGGATGAATTGGAATGGAGAAAGATTTGTGGTAGAAGATCAAAGGCAATGGTTCAGGCCAGAGATTATGAAGGTCTAAATTTGGGGAATATTTATGTAAATGGAGAAAAGAATATGAGAGAGTTGCTGTGCAGTTTAAATACAAGATTTGACAACTAATTGGAAATATGAGATTATGAGTGAGCAATCAAGAATGAAACTAAGGCTTTGATCCTTGGTGAAGGAAGGGATTGTGATGTTCTCAATGGTAATTGGGAAGTTTTGAAGAGTACTAATAGGCTGTCTTTTGAGCATAATTTTAGATGTCTATAAGATATACATTTCTTATTATCCAAAAAGCAGTTCATGATTTCGAATTGATGCTTAGGAAAGAGAGAAAGACTGGATGAACAAATTTGGGAGTTATTTGCATAGAGATGATAATTGATCATTGTATTAACCTTTGTGGAGAATATAGTAGACAATCATTTATAGATGAGTGAAAGTATTATTACCTTGTTGCAGAGCGAACCAATTGAAATACGAAAGCATGAATTAATAGTAAAACTATTGTCACAATCATATGAATTTCCTTAGCAATTTCATCAGCAATGAGTAACCAGGAGGCAAAGGGAAGATTCAATCTAAAGTTAGAGGATTGAAAAGGCACAAATGTCAATGAAACAAGAATGAAAGGAATTCAAGACTGGGGGTTACTATAGAGCTGAAATTATTTACTAAGAGATCAAGATTGGGAAGGGAGCAGAAGTACAACTAATGCAAGAGTAATGATCTAGGAAAAATTTGATAGGGTGCAGGGAATGATGTGAATGAAGTCTAAATTTAGAAGGAGTAAAACATAGAATTTTTTTAAATAATAATCAAATAAAGAAATAGCAATTTTTGTTTGCTTTTCAATTTAATTTTTTCTCCAGTTAAGCATTTCTTTTGTCTTCCTTTCAACACTTTCTCAAATTTAATAAAAAGGGAAAAAAAGAAAATGTTAATTAAAAGCATGTTGTCAGAAGGAAAAAAATTTTTTTTCACTAGTCATGTTCAAAAATGTGTTTCTCATTCTGTATCTTAAGTCTATCATCAGGTATATAATGCCTGCGCAGTATGACTTGAACTTTCTTTTCCAGGCATATTCATTTCCCTTCATGTTTTCTTGTCTATTAATTGTTTGCAGAATTCAATATGCCATCTCTCATGCTCTCCCCCTAGAATGCACTGTCTTATCTCTGTTTCTCCAAATCTTACTCTTTAGGTCTCAGCTCTATGAAGTTCTCCTTGATTTCTCCTGAAAATGTTAATGCTTTCCTGAAATTTCTCTTGAGTACTTTACATTTCTCCCAAGAACTCAAAACCCTTTACCTCATACTATCTGTAAAGATAAGGAATTTTCTCCTTCCATTCCAGTAGAATATAAGTTGGGGGGGGGTTGGCAATGCAATGGGGTTAAGTGACTTGCCTAAGGTCACACAACTGGGTAGTTATTAAATGTCTGAAGATGGATTTGAATTCAGATCCTCCTGACTCCAGGGACAGTGCTGTATCCACTGTACTATTTAGTTGCCCCTAAATATAAGTTTTTAAAGGGCATTTTTAATCTTTAAATTTTTGGTGCTCTGCACATTGTAGATGTTTAAAAAATGTGTTTTGAGTTCAATTTGTAATTAAATTTAATTGTGAAAGCTATTTCAACTCGAGGAGTCTGCTATTCTGATTTGCATTAAATTCAATATAAAGCAAGTTATAACAACAGCCCTTTCATTAAATACCTGAGATAATATCATCTTTCAGTATTCCAGGGACAAGAAATCTCATCTTTATACCACAAACATCTCCACTAATGCCTCAATATTTAACTTAATTATATCTTTGTATTAAAAATTAATCATTTTTTCAATATTCCATAATAATAAATCTCTTGTTCCAGGAAAGATTTAGTATATCTTGGTTCTGTTCTCTCATTTTTCTGTCTGTCTCTATCTCTATGTCTCTCTCCTGTTTTCTCCCTCTCTCTTTCTGAGATATAGACAGAGGCAAATTCACAGTGACAGAAAAACAAATATACATTTATAAAAGTATATATATACATTTATCAATGTTATACCTGACTACAAATATGTGACTATATACACAAATAAAAAATATATGACAGAGTGAGGGAGAGGAAGAAGTATATGTATATATGTATCTACACACACACACACACACACACACACACACGTGTGTGTGTGTGTGTGTGTGTGTGTGTGTGTGTGAATATATGTATGGACATGTAAACCTGATGAGTTTACCTACATTAATCTTCATTAAGTGTATCATGTCCTATAATCCATTTATAGTTTATACTGTATTCTCTTGAGAATAGTAAAATTTTAAAATTGAAAGACTTATTATCTGTCCTGTAGGTGAAGTTGACAGGATTATAGTGCCTTAAAAGGAAATTTTGTAATTTGAAAAACTATCACAGCATTCTGATTTTGTAGGGATTTGAATGGAACTTTGAAGGGTCATCTTGTTTGTCTCCTTATTTGAAATGAGGATTATGTCTAAACTATTTCTGGTTGGAGAAGTATCATTCTTATTTTGAAAGGCCTCCAGAAAAATAGAATCACAAACTCTTAGGAATTGACTGGGACCTTAAAGGCATTTTAGTCCAAGATTTCATCTGATTTGCCTCTAAGACATTTTAGTCATCCATTGATCCAATTCCTCATAGCTATAAATTATAAATTAAACCCTTATCTATGTGACAATCCTTTCAATACTGAAAGATAGCTATTTTATCTACCTTTGACCTAGGATAAAAATCTCCACTTTCATAAATTGTTCCCCCTATGAGATGGCATCATGGTTTCTCATCATCCTGGCTACTTTCCTCTGGATCTTCTCTGGTCTGTCAATAATTCTTCAAATATGGAGTACTCAGTTCTGAACACAATATTCCGGGAGTGTTCTGACACAGAGAGTACAAGGTTTGTTTTCCTTTCTCAGTCTTGCAAGTCAATTTTTTTTTTTTGCTTGGTTGGTTTTTGTGGGGCAATGGGTTTAAATGACTTGCTCAAGGCCAAACATCTAGAGGGGCCACCTGGGCCTGTGTGTTATCCTCTGTGCAACTTAACTGCCCTCAAGTCAAAAAATCACATTAGCTTTCCTGATAGGAACTACCTTGCTCTATTGACCCATGCTGAGTTTGCAGTCAGCTAAAATCCTTTTAGTTTTCTCATGTGAATTAAAATTAAGCCATATACTCCCCCTATACTTATGCAGTTGATCTCGTGGAACTGAAATGCAGGCTGTTATTTATTTCTTTTCAGAAGGTGGGGACTGGATATTACTATTACTGGATATTATTATTATTTCAGTTGTATTCAACTCTTCGTGATTCTGTTTGGGTTTTCTTGGCAAAGATACTTGTGTGCTTTACGATTTCCTTCCCCAATACATTTTACAGATAAGGAAACTTAAGCCAATGAGGTAAAATGACTTGCCTAAGATCATACAACTAGTATCTGAGGCCAAGTTTGAACACAGGAAGAAGAATCTCCCTGACTCCAAACACAGTGTTCTACACATTGTGCCACCTGGCAGCTAGGACTATGTATAGGTTTCATTGATGTGGGGAGATTTTCAATGCCCAAACTCCTTCCATCAGAGCAGACAAGGGTTTTCTCTGTAACTTATAGTCTTAGAGAAAAACTTAGGGCAGACAGAAGATAAATGGTTTGTGTAAAGTCAAAATCTAGTGATTGTCAGTTAAAAGGGTTGAACTCCTGGTCACTAGGCATCTAGATGGGTCAGTGAAAGCACTGGGCCTAGAATCAAGAAAATCTGAATTCAAAATAACACCCCTATTTTCAGGGTTGTCATGAAGTTCAAAAGAGATATTTGTGAAAAGCTTAGCCCATAGGAGACCCTTAATAAATACTTGTTTCCTTCCCTCATTCTAATATATCACACTTTGTCAATGTTGTTAACCTCAAATAAAAGATGAGGGAGGGAGGCACTTAACCATACATAAAGAATCCCTAAGAAAACATATTAACATTATCTATGTTCTATTGAATGAGGTGGGGGTGAGAAGCCTGAATAGCACAGGGAATTAAGTGCTAGGCCTGGAATTCATTTTTCTGAGTTCAAATTTTGTCTCAGACACATACTAATTATGTGTCTAGGGGAAAGTCACTTAACCTTGTTTACCTCAGTTTCTTCATCTGTAAAATGATCTGGAGAAGGAAATGACAAACCACTGCAATACCCTGGTTAAGAAAATTCCACGGGCAGCTAAGTGATGTAGTGGATAAAGGCACCGGCCCTGGAGTCAGGAGTACCTGGGTTCAAATCCGGTCTCAGGCACTTAATAATTACCCAGCTGTGTGGCCTTGGACAAGCCACTTAACCCCATTTGCCTTGCAAAAACCTAAAAAAAATTCCAAAAGAGGTCACACAAAAGAATAGGCATAATTGAAAATAATTGAATAGCAACAAATTGTATTATTTATTTGTTAAATATTTCTCAATTACATTTTAATATGATTTGAAGTGGATTCAGAAGGTCATGGGGTCTGCAGGTTATGTTCTGACACCTTTGTATTAGATATCATGATGACTTTCATGTAAATCCTTATCCAGATTTGCTAACTTAGTTTTTTTTTTAGGTTTTTGCAAGGCAAGCAGGGTTAAGTGGCTTGCCCAAGGCCACACAGCTGGGTAATTATTAAGTGTCTGAGACCGGATTTGAACCCAGGTACTCCTGACTCCAGGGCCAGTGCTTTATCCACTGCACCACCTAACTGCCCCTTGCTTACTTAGTTTTGATCCATTCTTTCAGCTATAAAGATATGTTTGATTTTAGAGTCCCGCAAATTTACTGGGCTTAGAGACTAGTAAGAGAGTAACAATGTTCTTTCATAGCCAATAGATTCACCAATAATTGTCATTATTCATCATCATAAAATAGCAGGCACTATACAAGGTAATGAAGAATTAGCTTAGTACTCTGCTTTTCTTGTTCAATCAAAGGAATTTTTATTACTTGTGACCAAGAGATGAGAACTGACTTGTGGACATTTAAGAAGGCTTCATAAACATATTGTCCAACAAAATGAGATATGACTGAGCAATTCTTTATCTCATAATTTTTTTAACAAGGCAAACAATAAATTGGGAGTACTACAGAGTTGAAAGAAAATAGGGGCTAATATAAGCAGTAAAGGGTAAAAGAGATTTCTGATGAAGATATCATTAGCACAGCATGTTGACCAAGTTGTTAGAACATTTCAGGAACAAATGCTAAAAGATAAGCAGAAATTTTCCATTGTCCAGACTAGTGACAGCATTTTTTCCATTGCAATTAATTTCCCTATATTCTTCTCTAGTTAGCAATAACTAGTCTATCCACTTTGCTGTAGTGGTAAGCTTTCTAAACTTTAATTGCCTACACTTATTAAATGCCTATTATTTTCCAGCTTCTCTGCTAAGGAGTAAGACAAATCTAAGATCCTGACTCTTCACAAGAAAACAGAAAGGTTATAACCCAGTCTGCCCATATTCTTCTGTACATCTACCTCAAATCCTTATAGCCTAGTTTATTTTGTTTTTCTTCTCAACTCTTACTAGACTGAGTACAAGTGAAACTCTCTCATAATTCTTAATAGAGTTGGGAACACTTTTCACCTTCCTTTCTCCAACTCAAATATTACAGTTTCACATAACCTTATTTTCTGACCTCTCCTGCTTAGTTTACTGTCAATATGATCAGTTTTCTGTCTCTCCCACAAGAAAAATGCAATTCAAGTTTACTCATAGCTTTCTTCAGTGTTATGCAAACATTAAACTTTTAAATGTATGAGGCACCATCTATATGAGAAATTACCTTATTTAAATTTACTGCCAAATAGTATACCACATCTAGTAGCATTAGCATTTATTGGGTCCAACTATAACAAATGTTAAAAAAAATACAGGACTATTATTTTAGTCTGAGAGATCAATTGGAGGGCTCTGTCCTTCAGGAGGCCTTTCATATTTCCTTCAAATATTTGTGTCATCTAGTCTAAGGTTAAGTTCCATTTTTTTTCCTGGAGAGGGAGGAGAAGGAGAAGAAGAAAGAAGAAGAAAGAGGAGGAGAAGAAAATGGAAAAGGAGGAAGAGCAAATGGAGAAGGAGAAAAAGGAAAATGAAGGAGGAATAGGAGAAGAAAAAATTTTCACAAAAAAATTTCAAAGGAGTGGCAGTGGGGCAGAGCCAAGATGGCTTCATGAAGGCAGGAATTCCCAGAAACTCATTCCCCCCAAAACTCCAAAAACCATCAGATTATAACTCTAGCCAAAAGTTAGAGGGACATAACCCACAGAAAGACTGAGTGATACAATTTCCCAATCCAAGACAACTTAGAAGTTCCAGAGGAAAGTTTCTCCATGACAGGGGGTTGGAAAAAGCCATAATCACAAAGCAGCACAACCTGGGGGAACCTAGGTTCATGGTAGAGTGGACAGTTTCCAGACCTCTTGGCCCAGGGATCCCTGGAAAAAGCTTGAAGGTGTGGTGAGAAAACTCTGCTGCACCAGAGTGTGGAGCAAGCACCAAACTCAGAGCAACCCTGCAAAGGGAATCAGGGAAGCCAGCCTGCACCTGCAGAGCACAGTCCACAGATTAAGGGGGTCAAAGGAGACTGCAGAGGACTCTGCTCTCCCTGGACCAAGATTCTGCTATTTGCCCACACACAAGGTTGCAGTCTGAGTCCCCAAATTACCATCACCAAGCAGGGACTCTCTTCACAGATCCAGAGTAGAGAGGAGTGCATGTGGTCATCCACATACCAGAGCACAGCCATGAGAGTTTCTCATAAAATGTTGGAAGAATTAAGGTCCCTGTGGGTTGTCCCCAAAAAATCACAAAGCCTTGGAAGTGTGTTAAGTCATTCATAAACTGAGGAAATGAGAAAACAAAAGAAAAAAAAGAATCTGATCATAGAAAATTACTTTGGTCCCATGGAATATTCAGAAGATGACAAAATCGAAGCTTCTGTACCCACAACCACCATGGTTGAGCTCAAAAAAGACTTTGAAAAGCAAATAAGGGAGTTAGAGGAAAAATTGGGAGGAGAAATGAGAGCAAAGCAGATAAATCATGAAAACCAAATCAGCAACTTGGTGAAAGAAATACAAAAAAATACTAAAAAAAATGTTAAAAAAACGAATCTAGGCCAAATGGAAAAAAGCAACAGAAAAAGGCAAATGAGGAGAAGAATGCCTTAAAAAGCAAAATTGGCCAGCTGGAAGAGGAGATAAAAAAAACTCCCTGAGGCAAATAACTTATTCAAATACAGAATGGAACTAAAGGAAACCAATGAATTTGTGAGAAATCAGGAAGAAATAAAACTATTCCAAAAAGAAAAATTAGAAGAAAATGTGAAATACCTCATTGGAAAAACAACCAACCTCAAATTATTGGGCTACCTGAAAGGCACTACCAGGAAATAAGCATAGACTGCATTTTTCAAGAAATAATATAGCAAAATTTCCCTGAGATCCTAGAAGCAGAAGGTAACATACAGGGAATTCATTGATCACCTCCTGAAAGAGATCCCAAAAGAAAAACTTCCAGGAATATTATAGCCAAATTCCAAAATTCCCAAGTTAAAGAAAAAATACTAAAATCTGCCAGAAACAAACAATTCAACTGCTGTGGCTCTCTAGTCAGGATTGCAAGGATCTGGCAGCATCTACATCAAGAGTTTGTAGGGCTTGGAATATGATATTCCAGAAAGCAAAAGATCTTGGTTTACAACCAAGAATCAACTGCTCAGCAAAACTGAACATCATCTTTCTGGGGAAAGGATGGACATTCAATGAAACAGGGGACATTCAAACTTTGCTATTGAAACAACCAGAGCTGAACAGAAAGTTTCATCTCCAACTACAGGACTCAGATGAACCATAGAGAAGGCAGATGAGAAGAACTAACTATGTGGAACTTAATTATGTTGAACTGTTTGTATTTTTGCATGGGAAGAAGATACTGATAACTCATTTGAACTTTCTCATTTATAAGAACAGTTATAGGGAGCATATATAGACAAGACACAGGAAGGAGCTGAATATATTGGTATAATATAGCAAAAGATGGAGTCAATGGGTGATACAGGAAAGTACTGGTAGGAAGAGAAAGGAGAGGAAGAAGGGGCTAATTTCTCTAATTTCACATAAAAGTCAAGAAAACATTTTTTCAATGGAGTGGAAAGGGGGAAGGCAAGGGGGAATGAGTAAGCCTTCATTCTCATCAGAAATGGTTCAGAGAGGAAATAACACACATATCCTTAATAGGGTGAGGAAATCTATCTTACCCTAGAGAAAAATGAGAAGAAAGGAATGGGATAAAGGGGAGAGTGGGGGGGAAGGGGGGAGGGAGGTGGGGGTAGGTGATAGAAGAGAAGGAATATCATAGGAGAGGGTACTCAGATAAAGCACACTTCCGATCAGGGACAGGATAAAAGGAGAGAGAGAGAGAATAT
Organism: Macrotis lagotis; assembly: GCF_037893015.1. Lineage (NCBI taxonomy): Eukaryota > Metazoa > Chordata > Mammalia > Peramelemorphia > Peramelidae > Macrotis > Macrotis lagotis. The sequence goes on from NC_133662.1 coordinate 59,465,793, forward strand.
AATAAATGAAAGTGGGAAGGAATACAATGGAGGGAAATACAGCTAGTAATAGCAACTGTGGGAAAAATATTGAAGCAACTGCTTTGGTGGACTTATGATAAAGAAGACAACTCATTCTAGAGACAGAACCATTGGAATCTGACACAGACTGAAGTACATTAATTTTCTCTCTCATTAATTTTGAAATCTATCATCTTTTGGGGGGAGGAGGGTTTTATATTTACTCTCACAAGATTATTATAATAATATAAAATAAATAAACCAATAAAAGGAGGGTCAGATAGGAGGCACAGTGAATAGAGCACCGGTCATGGAGTCAGGAGGATCTGAGTTCAAATTTGACCTTAGACACTTAATAAATGCCTAGCTGTATGACTTTGGACAAGTCACTTAACCCCATTACCTTGCAAAATAACAAAAACAAAACAAAAAAAATTCAAAGGAAATCAATATGCTTCTAGAAACACTTTATGGAAAATAGTAAAAATAGATAAGTTATATAGATACTTTAAAAGCATTATTGGATAAATATTATTTAAACCTCATAACTTTGTAAGATACAATAGATTTTATTATCACCATCATTTTAAAGGCAAGGAAACTGAACCTCAGAGAGATGTAATGACTTATCTGTGATTATGGAATTAATAATGTGATTTGAACCCAAGTCATTACTTCAGGGACACTCCACCTTTCCATCACCTCATATTGCCTTTGCTCAGTTATTAGGAAAAAATTCTTGGTTTTTTTGCAATCATTTTTATTTTTTCTTAAATTGTTTCAGTTATGACCAATTTTCACAAACTCATTTTGAGTCTTGGCAAAAATGCTGGAATGGTTTGCTATTTCTTTCTCAGTTCATCTTATAGATGAGAATATTGAGTCAAGTAAGGTCAAGTGGTTTGCTCAGGTTCACACAGCTAATATTGTGTCTAAGGTCAGATTTGAACTCAAGAAGATGAGTCTCCCTGATTCCAAGCCCAGTGCCCTATTCACTGTACCACCTAGCTGACCCATTTTTATTTTAAAATATGTTAAATTTAAATTTACCTCTACCACATATGACCTGCTAAAAGAGTTGGTCATAATAGACTATTATCCAAGAAACATTCTTACATCATACAACATCTAATGGTCTTATAGTCCAAATCCAGATTCAACCATTCTAGAGCAAGTATCCTTTGACTTTATGAATTTCAATAGATTTGACTGCTTCTGTCTTGTTTCTCAAATAAAATTCTTTGTTTTGCTCAAGCAATCTGTATTTACCATAAGTACTATAATGTCAGTAGGAAGCACTTCTTGATTTTAAAAGACTTGCCCTTGGAAAGATTGGAACATTAGCAGAAATGAATTTCGATTCCTCTTAGAGACATATGTAAGAGTTTCACAAGTGTATTTATTAATATTTGATGCACTTTAAAAAACAAGGAGAAAAAAGCATCTGTGGTGAGATGAACATATGTGGTTCTTTTTTTTTTCTTCCCCCCCCCCCACTGATTTGAGACTGTTGATCTATCAATATACCGTACTGGGTTAATCACTCACAGTATAAATGTTAAATCTGAGCAAGTTTCACAAAGGAAAAGTACAGTAGGAGTATAAGTGAGTACCCAAGAATCAAGACTTTATTCAAATGTATAGAGAAAGATGTACTGAAGCACTAATATAGTTCTACAGTGCCAACTCAGAAGAAAAGATCAAATGGCACCTAGCAGTTTAGTCAGCACTTCTGTCATTTGCAGTATGTGGATAATGGGAAGGTGATCTTGGAACTACTCCTCAAAGCTATTCCTAGGGTGTTCTGAGATCAGTCACCAGTTTTCTAAACTGTAGTCAGTGCTTTGAGAAAAAAAAAAGATAGAGTTCATCAGAAATAGAACAAAATGCAAAATGTAGCAGCAAATGTTAACAAGCCATTTTGAGCCTCTTGGGGGAGTAGGAAAGAAATGAGCTTAGAGTTAATAACAAAGTTATATAATAAGGAGGCTGAAACTACAGATTTGGCAGGACAGCCCCTCTGCATAGATCTGCATCCTCATGGCAAAGAGGCTGCAGAGCATGTTTTTCACACCCAGACTGAAACAAGACCAAAATATACTTATGTGCATATGTGTGTATGTGTAATTGCATAGATTTATATTGGTACACCAAATTTATGAGGGCATGTGCTTATGTAATTATGTGTATATAAGTAAATGTAGAATTATATGCAAATGCAAAGGTAATAGAGATAGAAATACATATATAAATGCACAAGACATGCATGTTTATACAGTATATATGTCACATATAGTATATATATATACCTGTATATATAAAATATGATATATATGTGCATGTACCTATGAATATTCTATTATTATCTACATTTTTGATGCTGTTCAGTCATTTCAGTCATATCCAATTCTCCATGACCCCATTTTGGGGTTTTCTTGGCAAAAGTACTGGAATAATTCACTATTTCCTTCTCTAGCTCCCTTCACAGATGAAGAACCTGAGAAGGAGAAGAAGAAAAAGAAAGGTTCAGAAATATGACTCTTTCTGCTCCAGGTCTGGAGCTCTATCTTCTGTGTCACCTAGGTGTTCTAGATTTGAGGTCAGAATTTCCTAATTTTATTTCTTCTGATATCAATTTTTATCAATGAGTTATCAAATTTTTTTTAGAAGTACTAATTGGGAAAATGTCACAAGTATGGCCTCCTAGACAGATTTTTTTTGAATACTACTAACCCAAGTCGGGTTCATAGATAGCATCTTAAGTACCTATTAGAGATCTTTGATCTTTAATGACCTCTAATATAGGCAGACCTACCAAAGCCTGATTCTCATAAATACTCAAAGATGATGAATCCAGTGATTAAAAAAGGAGCTACTGATATTTTAGCATGGAGAAAGAACTTTTACAAAGTTACAAGGAAAGAAAATGAAAACAAAGCCCATGAAATTAGAAACATACAAATATATGAGTCTACAAACAAGACTGTATCAAAGGAAATTATTAACCCCCACATACTACAATAAAACTACAATAAATCACATTTAATACAAAAGTTTCTTTTATTTAGAAAGGGAATATTTCCAAATGTTATTTCACACCACAATAAAAATAGTGATCATAATAATACCAACAATATTATTTTGAAACATCACTTTTTTATGTAGAGAGTTATATGATAATGGCAGCTAGATGGTACAGTGGATAGACTGCTGGGTCTGGAATCAGGAAAACTCTTCCTGAGTTCAAATTAAATCTCAGATATTTATTAGCTATATGATCCATGGTGAACCACTCCTGTATCTCTACCAAGAATAGGATCACAAATAGGATCACAGAGCAGACATAATTGAAGTGTGACTCAACAATAGAATTTGTCAATGGTATCTTGAACTATAACGTAAGCCATAGATGCAAAGGCCCCCTAGGACAGAATAAAGTAATTTAAGAAAACACAGTTAGGGATTTGAACCCAGATCTTCTGACTTTCAGATACAGCATTCTTTCCTTTATGTCAGGCACCCTTTTGTGGTGATAAGTAGTCACCCAAAACAATACTCTCTAGCCCTCCTAAGACTTGGTACTTTTGGGGACAGTTGTGAATTTTTCCAGGAATCTACTTAACTCTAGCATTGAAAATATAGATAAGATAGAATGTATATCATTAGCCAAGGGGGAGAAATGAATCCTGCAGTAGTCATTAATGTTCATCTATCTTTAAGATCCCACTTTTAACCTGGATCAATCCTGGTAGCTGGAAACCCTGTGGCTTAGAGAAAATGGACTAAGGGACACTAAATGCTAAATATGTAACCTTAAAAAGTCATTTTAGCCTCTCTGAAATTCAGTATTCTCCTCTTTAAATCATGACAAAGTTTATATTATTTATCTCTCACATGATTGATGTGAGAAAAACCTTTTTTGCATATTTTTTTGATTTTTTTTTTCTTTTTTCTTTTTTCAAGGCAATGGGGTTAAGGGATGTGCCCAAGGTCAAACAGCTATTAAGTGTCAGATCCACCTGACTCCAAGGCTGGTGTTTTTTCCACTGTGTCACATAGGTGTTCTAAAACCATTAACTAAATGTTAGAAAGTAGATTAATGTTAGTTTTTACTAATTAAAAGAAAAGTTGACACAAATAAGGATGCCACCATTCAAGAAAAAGAGGAAGTTCTAGCTTTGGTTGTTTTTTAATAATAAGCTACAGATTTTGAGCACAGACAAATTCCTGGGTGTTCACTTTAGTCCTTATACTTCAACTCAATGAGTTTTGGATACTTGAAATGTGTCATGAAAAGAAATATCATTAGAGGGTTGGGAAGGTCAGGGTTAATGTGGAAGGAATAGAATTCCTCACCAGACTCTATAGGCACAAACATACACATATCTCTATCCACTAAAGAGTAGAAAGGAGATTTAATCAGATATCAAAAAAAAAACTATTTCCAAATATTTGGCTTCCCTAGAATTTTGTGGAAGGGGCACACCTAATCAAGTCCTATAAATTCCCCATTCTGACCAACTTTGGAGGAAAAAAATGTATTAAGTTATCCCTTCCACATCAAGGGGATTACGGATGCAGTTCCCCCAGCAATCGGATAGATGCACTTAATTTTTTTTTAACTTTTCCTTCCTATCAGAGAAGAAGGTTAATTTTTTTGTTTTCTTTTATGAGGTATTTACACTAAGTTATTGTAAAATTGGGGTTGATGCTATTCCATTATACATATATATAAATATATAAAAATATGTATATGTGTTTATGTATTGCATTTCTTAGATTCTAAACTTTTTTGGTGATATTTGCTGACTTTAGTATGTCATTTGGGGCTTCCACAAACCTCCCACAATTCTCATTTCATTTCTTATGGAGATCCATGTTATATCAAAACCACAATGGGGAAAGTTGCAATATGGAAAGGATAACTATATTCTGGTTCTCCTAAATCCTTATAAGCCTGAGATATTTTACAACCTCAATCACTGTAAAGAGTCGATTGATAAATTCAACAGTCTTAGAGTTGTCAATTTGCCTGAAAAATTGATCTTTAAAGACATTCTTGCATCTCTTTCTCTCTATTTCCCTTACCTTCTTTCTCTGCCTCTCCTTCTCCTTCTAAGACCAATTGGTCCCACCCCTTGTAACCTTTAGTATAAAAATCTCCTCCAATTACAGATTGGCAATCTGTCTCTAATTTACAACCATAGTGCTTTGCTGGGGCATTTGAAGACAAAGTGACTACCCAGGTGTTGCCTCAGAGGCAGAACTTGAACCTTGGTCTTCTTAACTCTGCATCCGGCACTCTATTATGTAACACTGCCTCTAAAAAAAAGTCATGTTTGTTGAATGCATATTTAATGAAAACATCAGACTGAAGAGAAGATTTTTGACAGGCTTGGTGTTAAAGAGCCTTAGGGAGCTACAATTTCTTTTCCAACAATAGATCAATGCAGGACTCTGAGGAAGGGGAAAATATAAAATTTATGAGTCAATGACTCATAGATGAGGAAATAAACAGTAAGAAGATTGCAAAGCTCTCTAGGAATTCAATTAAGATGATAGCACTATTCAATATAAAAAGAAAGCAGCAATAACACTAAAAGGTAAAGAAAATCTTAGACAATCCACATGTCTTAGAAAAAAAGACAAACAACAATTCCCCCTTTGGCAATTATGGCAAAATAATTTTAGTTTATACTGATGTGGGGCTCTGCAGGTGGAAGTGATGAGCAAGTAACTATCTGAATTGAATTAGTAAAAGTTCTGATGTATAGAATGAATTTTGAAAATACTATTTAATTATTTTCCTTCAAAAGAAAATTGAGTAAATACAAAAAGTAAATATAAGTCAGCATTATATAGTGGTTTGGTGTTTTTCCTTTGTTCTCAAGAAAGCATTACATCATCAGGGTGGTGATACCAAGACATGGTTGTTATTTGGATTTTCGTGAGGGGGGGGTTGTGCAAAGATGCCAGCCTACTTTCTTCTCCAGAATCATCTGGGTCACAGGACAATTGGAGATTACCCTGGATGTAGTGGAAGACTTTGCCCTTTTTAAGCTAAATTCTTTAGCAGGTCTCCATTTCACTGAGGCAATGCTCATTCAGTGATTAAGGCTAGTTAAGAAATGAGGTAGAAAATGGTTTCTTTTACTTAGTTAAAAAAAAAAAAAAAGATAACAATCTGGAAGTGGAAGACTTCTCCTTGGCAAAGTTTCTGTCCAAAATAGAAACAATTGTTATTTACATTTACTCTGAGTCAAACAAGACCCCAAATGACCAAGTGGCACTCTACTTTGAGACCTATTTGCCATTTAATGAGAACCAGAGTGATTGTAGTTTAAAGCAGACTCCTTAAGAAAGGAATCTAGCCCACAAACCCTAAATTATCCTCTAAGATGAGAAAGTCACCTAATCTCTCAGTTCCTTAGGAAACTCTATAAGACTTTAAAGTTACCTAACATTTCCCATTTGAATTGGTAGAGTCAGTTTCCACATCAGGAGTTCTCTATACTGAAGAATCACATGCCTGGACCAAATCTATAAATCATGGTTCTAACTGCAAAGTATCCAGAAATACTGGCAAGTTCTAAATATAACCAGAGAATCTCAGAGTTAAATGAGAACTTAGGAGTTGCCTAGTTCCCATTCCCCTCTTCCATGAGCAACAACTTTGAGAAGTGACCATCTAGTTTTATTAGGAACTTCTTCCTAATATTTTGGTGTTGGTTTTATTTTTCTCCTTTTCCAAAAGTACTCAATTTTTTTCTATATCTATGTCACAGGTATAATGTGTTCCTCAAGACAGCAGAATAATGGTGTTCAGAATAACTCCTCTAATCTAACAACCTCAAAACAAACGAGAAAAAGTTTATTAACATATATTAAGGCAACATAACCAAGAAGAAAGGAAAGAACATTGCACAAGGATAGAGTCTTCTGAAATAGAAATGAATGGTTGGACTACTTGAAGCTCCTACTCAACCTATTCACCTTTCATCCTCCTATGCACTAGACAAAATTAAAAGAATACATGTAATGATCTTGTATGTTAAATTTCAGCCATGGTAAAATCTATCTAGTACATCTATGGCAATGACCTAGACATCACATCAAAGGTAAACAATATTTATCCTGACCAATTATGTAATGAAAAATATCATAAATGTGAAGAGGGTTGAAGAACATGAGTGGAAGAGAGATGCAAAATTGGATGGGAGGAAACTGCCTCATTCAAGGAAAAGGGAAGTAGAAACATAGTTGAAATCCTCTCATAGTGGGAATTAAAATAGGCACCCAGCCAGATTCTTACATCATTCAATTAGAGAATTATGAGAACTCCTAGACTCAGGTGATTTGTGCATGAGAAAATGTATATACCCCATCAGTGGAAAGAGAAGTGACCAAATAATGAAAATGGAAACCTAAAACAAATGACTAGGAAGACATAAAAAGACTGAAAAACAAAAAAAAATCAAAGAAAAGGATTGGAAATAAGCCTAGTTCCCAAGCATATAAGTCAACAACACAACTATAAGAACTGGAAAGAAAAATGAATAAAAATTGTCAAAAGACTACAACACAATGAATAGTCATGGGTGCTTAGTCAATAATAATCAATAAACATTAAGCACCTACTTTATGAAGGACTGCACATTAAAGAAAAGTGAACTAAAACTTCCAAAGAGAAAGAGATCAAGAAAATCAATTATGCCCCCAGAAAGCCAGTTGTGAAGGGCACAGCCAAGATGGCAGAGGAGAAGATCCACTCTTAGGTGCACTCTCTGTCTCTCTAATTATTTCAAAACTTATAAAATAAGGACTCTAACTCAATTTTTGAGAGACAGAACCCAGAGAGGAATCCAGTAAAGGAATTCTCCAGCCCAAGGTAACCTGGAAAACAGGGGAAAGGCTTCACTCCATGAGGTTAGAGAGGTGACCCACCAGAGTGAAGGAACTTCAGTCTCCTGGAGGTAGCCCCAGGATGCCTGGGAATTGCAGCTCACTGCAGCCAGGGCAGTTTCCTGACCTATGGTGGGGGATAGGGGAGCCTGGGGAACAACTTGGAAGATCAGCGAGGTGGGGGGGAAGGGGGCCTCTGCCAGAGTATATGAAGCCCATCACTCAGGGCACTCAGCAAGCAGCATGGCCACTGCAGCCCAGATCCAGGAAATGGAAGCAGGCAGAGCCAGTAAGCAGGAGCCCCCAGACAACTGAGCCTTGAGTACTTAGCCTAGGTAGGGGAGTGGAGAGAGACTTCCAAGGTCTGTCCTCTGTCCCTGTAAAAGGACTCTGGGACTCTAACCACATTCAGATCCTGATCACAGTCTAGGCCTCCCCATAGAACAGCAGCCCCCCCACCTCAGCCCCATGGAAGAGGGGGTGTGCTTGTGGTCATTCACAGACCATGAGGGAAGACAGAGCTTCACACATGGAGATCCTTGTGTGTGGGGGTTGTCCCAATAATACTCCAAAGTTCAGGAAGCACCCCAAAACCAGGCACAGGCTGGGGAAATGAGCAAACAGAGAAAAAAGAGAAACACCATTGAGAAATACATTGTCTATGATCCCAAGAAGGATCAAAATACTCAATCTGAAGATGAGGAAGTACAAGCTCCTACATCTAAAGACTGCAAGAAAAACAGAAATTTGGCTCAGGTTATAACAGAGCTCAAAAAAGATTTTGAAAATCAAGTGAGGGAGATAGAAGAAAAATTGGGAAAAGAAATGAGAGAGATACAGGAAAAACATGAAAAATAAGCTTAGTCAGCTTAGTCAGGGGGACCAAAAAAAAATGCTGAAGAAAATAACATGTTAAAAACCAGCATAGGTCAAATGGATAGAACAGTTCAAAAAAGTTATTGAGGAGAAGAATACTTTTAAAAACAGAATTGGCCAGATGGAAAAAGAAATAAGAAAATTCTCTGAGGAAAATAAATCCTTAAAATGTAGAATGGAATTGAGAGAAGCTGCTGACTTTATGAGAAATTGAGACACAATACTTCAACACCAAAAAAATGAAAAATTAGAAGAAAATGTGAAACATCTCATTGAAAAACAACTCATCATGGGGCAGCTAGGTGGCACAGTGGATAAAGCACCGGCCCTGGATTCAGGAGTACCTGGGTTCAAATCCGGTCTCAGACACTTCATAATTACCTAGCTGTGTGGCCTTGGGCAAGCCACTTAACCCCACTTGCCTTGCAAAAAAAAAAAGAAAGAAAACTAACTGATCTGGAAAACAGATTCAGGACAGATAATTTAAAAATTATTGGGATACCCGAAAGTCATGATCAGGAAAAGAGCCTTGACATCATTTTCAAAGAATTTCTACAGGAAAATTGCCCAGATATCCTAGAAGCAGAGGGAAAAATAGAAATTGAGAGAATCCACCAATCTCCCCCAGAAAGAGATCCAAAAAAACCATCCAGGAATATTATAGCCAAGTGTTCCAGAACTCCCAAGTCAAAGAGAAAATATTGCAAGTATCCAGAAGGGCACAATTCAGTCAGGATCACACAGGACTTAGCAGCAACTACATTAAAAGATGGTAGAGCTTGGAATATAATATTCCAGAAAGCAATAGAGTTTGGAATGCAACTGAGAATCAACAACCCAGCAAAATGAACATCCTCTTCAAGGGGAAAAAAGATGGACTTTCAATGAACCAGGGGGAAATTCAAATGTTCCTGTTAATTGGCCAGAGTTAGATAGAAAGTTTTACCTTCAAATACAGGACTCAGGTGAAGCATAGAGAGTGGAGGAGAAGGGTAAAATATGAGGGACTTATTGATGATGAACTACATGTATTTCTGCATAGAAAAATGATACTGATAATATTCATGAGAAACTTCTCATTTAATAAAGCAGGTAGAAGGAGCTTTTATAAATGAAGCCTAGGAGAGAGCTGAATTTGAAGATATAATGTATTGTAAAAATGGAGTCAATGGCTAAAAGGGAAATGTAATGGAAGTAATAGAAAGGAGAGGTGGAATAGGCTAAGAAATTTCATATAACAAGTTTTTTTTCATTACAATGAGCTATTGCAATGATATGGAAGGGGGGAAGACAAGGGCGAATGAGGGAACCTTCACTCTCATCATAGGTGGCTCAGAGAAGAAACAGCATTTATACTCAATAGGGTATAGACATCTAGATCAAGAAGGAAAGAAGGAGGATAAGGTGAAGGGGGGGATGTGAGTAATGGAGGAGAGGGTGTATCATGGGGGAGAGTGGTCAGATATCACACATTTTCTCTTTTTACTTCTTGCAAGGGACTGGGATTGGATGGTCTGTCCGGGACCACAGGGCCGGATGGTTGCTGGGCTTAAGGGAGGTGGTATGTGGACTCAGGGCCTCTTGGTCCCAGAGCCAGTGACCAGTCTGCTGTGCCACTCAGCTACCCTACAGCACATTTAAGAAGAGGGACAGAGTAAAAGGAGAGAGAAAATATAGTGTATGGTAGTGGAGAAGTACGAATGGAGGGAGTTGCGATTAGCAATGGCAAAGGTGGAAAAATATGGAAGCAGCTTTTGTGATGGACTTATCATAAAGAAAGTGATCCACCCATGACAGAGCTGGAGGTGTTGGAACACAGACTGAAGCACATCATCATTATTATTATTATTATTATTATTATTATTATTATCATTATCATCATTATCATCATCATCATCATCATCATCATCATCATTTTTATTAGGGGGGGTTGCACGGCAAATGGGCTTGGGGGGCTCGCCTGGAGCTGCACAGCTGGGTGATTGCTGGGTGTCTGAGACCAGATTTGGACCCAGGTGCTCCTGGTTCCAGGGCCAGTGCTCTGACTGCTGCGCCACCTAACTGCTCCTTACTATTATTATTACTGTTATTATTATTATTATTATTTTATTTTATTTTATTTTATTTTATTTTGGGTTTGTTTTTGGTTTTTTGGTTTTTGCAGGGAAATGGAGTTAGGGTAGCTTGACCAGGGTCACACAGCTGAGTGATTGTTGGGTGTCTAGGGTCGAATTTGGGCTTGGGTGTTCCTAGCTCCAGGGCCAGTGCTCTGTCCACTATACCACCTGGCTGCACTATTATTATTATTATTATTATTATTATTATTATTATTATTATTATTATCATTTTTTAAATTTCATTTTTAATTTTGTTCTCTTTCCTTTATTGCTCATGAGGGTATATATTTTGGTGGGGTATTATGCTTACTCTTTAACAAGAATATTTTAGATTTATATATATATATATATATATATACACACACACACATAAAGCATTATTTATACAAAAATAAAAATAAATAAACATTCTAAAAAAAGAACAATTATTCATTTTTCTAGAGATCATGTAGCAACAGCAAGAAACTTCAAAATATTTCCAAAGAGCTAAAAAATTTTAAAGAAATTATCAGGACAGAAATGATATAAGAAATTTGAGGTTTGAATGAAAAAATAGATAAGACAAATAGCATCTAGACAATTTAGGATATAAAATGAATAATCTCTTCAACATAGTAGAAGTTCCAAAAAAGAAAATGACAGACTTGGTACACAAAAATATAGAAGAAAGAAAATTTGCAGAAGCAAATCAAAAGGTAGCAACTTTGAAAGAATACATGAATTCTATATAAGCCAAAGCAACTGATCTCAAAGACAAAGAATACAAAGAAATGAATAATAGTTTTACCAGGGAAAATGATAAATTTAAAAGTACAAATGCTTTAATCAAGGAAAAAAATACAAGAAAACTTTCCAGACCCTTTGAGAATGGATTGCAAAGTACTGGTTGATAAACACAGATTGTTGACCTAGTACTCAAATGTGAAACTCCAAAGTAAGCAAGTGATAAAATTTCAATGCGATAGAATGAATTTTTCTAGCACTCAAATGAAAGACCTTCACTTTTAAGGGATAATAAATTTCTACATCATCAAATACATAGGAGAGAAATTGGAATTGAAAGGAAAAGCAAGAATGAGAAAAAAACTTAGAATAATATTCCAAAAAACTGAATTTAATCATCAATGAAAATATGTGTAGCAGCATTCTTGTAAAAGAAATGGGGTGAGTGGAGTATTCAACTGGCAAATATTCCAAACAAGAGAAACCAAGGAAGTTAAATTAATATATTTGTGAAAATAAGATTGAACAATTAAATCAATCATCTAATAAATAGATGAACAATTATTAAATTATATTTTCTTCATTTTCATTTTCTTTTTAATGTCCCTCTTCATATTAGAGCAACTCAAAGGATCATATAAGGGCCTAATGATCAAAAATTAGAGGACTTTGTAGTTTAGGAATTTCCTGACATAACAAAGGCCTTTCCTCTCAAGCCTAATTAACTGAGTGGTGTGGGAAGTGGGAAGGGGAGAGGGGGAAGGGGGAGGAGAAGGGGATAAGAATACATGACTAATGAAAGAATAGAAGAGTTTGTAGAAGCCTGCTATCTAAGATCTCTCATCAAGCTATGATATCCAGGTGCAAAAAGATATTCTAAAAAGTGAGATAATGTCCAAATATAAGTTATATTTTCTTGAGCTGACTGTGTACTTTCTGTTAACTTCTCCCAAGTATTTTAAATATTTTCTACTTAAAAATCCAAAGCATATTTTCCTGCCAAATTTCTAAATTTGGTATCCTATTGATTACTGAATTTCTGGCTTTGAACTTAAATTGAGCTACTGTTTGATATATTGTTCCTTTACTCTGGATCTGAATTTGGACTATATAAACTTTCCCTTTTCTTGTTTGTTGACTCATTTATGCCCCAAGGATTTAACTATTAGACAAATGTTAATCTCCCAATTGTTTACTAGATAGCTTATGAAAGGAACATATTTCTATTGTTCTGGGTTTGTTTCATACCTGTGGATGTTGTTTCTAGTTTGAGTCTGCTAAGGGCAATAGACAAGATTTGAGATCATTCAAAATCTGGTTAAGGATGGGTCACATGTTCTGAAAGTCTTTACAGAAAGTAAAACTAAACAGACTCATTAAAGGCATAATTATAATTTGAATAAATCACACATATCACATTCTATTCTCTTGATATCACTCAATATTTTGATATTTTAATAACTATTTGTTTGAGGTCAGGAAGGTACTTGATGTTAAATTGCTTGGAAAGAAATGGGTAACTTGAAATGTGTTATTGCCTCTCATTCTTTTCCACTTTCATGGTTTAAGTGTCACCTCTGTATTGTATGGCTTCCAAATCTCTTTACTCCCAGGATTTCTATGAACTTTTCCTATTTCCAACTACCTGTTGGATAGCTCTGCCTGAATTAACTACCTGTCTCTCAAAGGCAATATGTCCCAAATTGAACTCATGATAGAATCTTGGGAATACAGATCTCACGATGAAAGGGTCCGAAGAATCTAGCAAAGCTAAACTCATTTCACAGATTAGGAATTTGAGATCTGGGGGAGGGGGGAGTTACATAACAAGCTCAAGCAAAGTAGTGAGTGCCATGACTGGTATTTGGACCATAGTCTCCTGAATCCAGAACTTGTTCTTCCTCTCCCAAACATATCCAATCTGGCTAAATTCTCTGTCTTTGTTTCTATCTGTCTCAGTCTCTCTATCTCTCTATCTATACATATATACTTACACATATACATATTATGTGTATGTATGTGAGTGAATTTGTAAATAGATAAATAGAAAGAGATAGCTCCCTTCCCTATCCCCTCTCTCAAACCTCTATCCTTTCAGTAATACAGTCTTGAAAATATTGTGTCAGGTTTGACTCATACTTCCCTCACCAACAAAATCTAATTAGTTGCTAAGTCTTGTTGATTCCACCTCTGCAATTTGCTTTTGTCCCTAAATCCTTCTGTTCATTTCCCCTGAAAATATCATAATTCACTTCCTCATCTCTTCTTGCTTAGACCAAGTGATCCCCAAGTAATCTTCCTAATGAATTGTTCTAAATATGTTATTACTCTTCTAAAAATTAAAAAAAAAACCTTTGGTGGGACTCCATTGTCTAGAATAATGTTTAAAATCATTACCTCAGCTCTCAGGATACTACATAATCTAGTTGTCATTAATTTTCCCAGTCTTATCTGATATTGTTCACCTTCATGTATTTGACAGTTCCATTAACCTATCAATTCTCTGTTCTCATTCCTCCCTCTTTTATTTCCCTGTCTTTGCTCATGTTCTCCCTTCACAATTAAAATGGACTTACATTCTTCTAAGTTCATCATCTTTGCAAAGAGATGTAAACTGCTAAATTGAAAGAGTGACAACCATCATTCAATCCTGTGAGTTGTTCTACTACTAAAGAGGGAATTTCTTTTGACTTCCCCTCATTTACAATGTTTTTCTTCCTCATCCCTGTTATCTCTGACTTCAGGTCCCAACTAAAATCCCACCTTCTATAGGAAAACTTTTCTAACCCTGTCTTAAGTTTAGTGCCTTTGCTCTTCTAATTATTTTCTATTTTTTGTGAACTTAGCTTGTCTGAATATATTTGTTTATTGTTTCATCCATTAGATTGCAAGGTTCTTGAAGGCAGAACCTGTCTTTCACCTTTGTTTTTTTTTTTGTTTGTTTCTTTGTTTTTATAGCCTCAGCACTTAGTACAGTATTTGTCATATGGTAGATAATATATAAATGATTTTTGATTTTAAGCAGTCATTGACATCAGAAATGCTATGTAAAAGGGAAAGGAACAGTCTTTTAGTAAGTGTCTTCTATGTATCACAAACTATACTAAACACTTTATAAAGATTATTTTATTTAAAAGGTGAAGGAAAAATCAAAGGTGTAATATGTGATTTGTTATTAGGCATATTCTGGAGAGATGAATAGTTTATGTAGAATAGCAATTAATTGTTCCTTAAATGTTTGGTAGAATTCACTTGTAAATCCATCTAGACCTGGAGACTTTTTCTTAGGGAGTTTATTGATGGTTTCTTTAATTTCTTTTCCTAAAATGGGGGTATTTAAGTGATTCATTTCTTATTCTGTTAATCTGGAAAGTTTGTATTTTTGTAAATATTCATCCATTTCACTCAAGTTATCCAATTCATTGGCATACAGTTTGACAAAGTAGCTCCAAATATCTCTTTAATTTCCTCCTCATTGGTGGTGAGTACACCCTTTTCATTTTTGATACTAGTAATTTGGTTATCTTCTTTTTTTAAAAAAAATCAGATTAACCAGAGGTTTGTCCATTTTAATGACTTTTTCATAAAAACCAGCTCTTAGTTTTATATATGAGATCAATAGTTTTCTTGCTGTCCATTTTATTAATCTGTCCTTTGATTTTCAGAATTTTTAATTTGGTATTTAATTGGAGGGGGATATTTAATTTGGTATTTAATTGGGGATGTTTAATTTGTTCTTTTTCTAGCTTTTTTAGTTACACACCCAATTCATGATCTCCTCTTTCTCTATTTTATTCAGATAGGCATTCCCGACAAAACTGCCTTGGCTGTATCCCATAAATTTTGGTATGATGTCTCATTATTATCATTTTCTTGTATATAATTATTGATCACTTCTATTATTTATTATTTGATCCACCCATTATTTAAGATAAAGTTATTTAATTTTCAATTAGTTTTTTGTTTATCTTTTCCTGAGCCTTTATTACATGTAATTTTTATTGCACCATGGTCTCAGATCTGTGTATTGATTATTTCTGCCTTACTGCATTTGATTATAAGGCTTTTGTACCCTAGTACATGGTCAGTTTTGGTGAAGGTGCCATGTACTGCAGCGAAAAAGGTATATTATTTTCTATCCCCATTAAGTTTTCTCCAGAGGTCTATCATATCTAAGTTTTCTAATATTTCATTCATTTCTTATACTTCCTTCTTGTTTATTTTGTTGTTAAATTTATCTAATTCTGAAAAAGGGTTATTGAGATCTCCCATTATTAAGGTTTTGTTGTCTATGTCTCTGTGTAATTCACTCAGCTTTTCCTCTAGAAATCTGGAGGCTATACCACTAGGTTCATACATGTTTAGCAATGTTATAACTTCATTATCAATGGTGTCTTTAAAGAATATGTAGCTTCCTTTCTTATCCCTGTTAATGAGATTGATTTTTGCTTTTACTTTGCCTGAGATTAGGATTGTTACCCCAGATTTTTTTAGGGTTTTTTTTTGCAAGGCAAATGGGGTTAAGTGGCTTGCCCAAGGCCACACAGCTAGGTAATTATTTTGTCTGAACTTAAGTACTCCTGACTCCAGGACTGGTGCTCTATCCACCATGCCACCTAGCTGCCCCATACCACAGTTTTTTTTTTTTACTTCATGTGAGATATAATATATTTTACTCCAACCTTTTACCTTTACCCTGTGTGTGTATCTATCTCTGCTTCAAATGCATTTCTTGTAAATAACATATTGTAGGATTCTGCTTTTTAATCCATTCTGCTATTTGTTTCCATTTTATGGGACAGTTCATCCCATTCACATTTATATGTAAAATTACTAATTCTGTGTTTCCCTTCATATTATCTTTCTCCATTTATATTTATCTCTTTCCTTTTATCTTATTCTTCCTCATCAAAATTTTACTACCTCTCCCCTTTGACATTTCTTTTAAAAATTTAACTTTCAGTTTATTTTCATTTATACCTTCCCTTCCCTTTCATCAATCCCTTTATCCCTTATTTTTCCCTTTCCCATTCCCTGCCCCCTTTCCTATAGATTATGGTAAAATTTAAAACCCATTTTGGAATGCATCTTTTTTTTTTCCTCACTGGGTTAAATCTATTGAATAGAATTTGCTCAGCATTCAGATTCTCCCTTCTTTCCCTCTAAAATTATAAATCTTTGTGTCTCTTCCCTTGGTGTTATTTATTGCTCTAATATTATTAAGCAGGTATCATCAATCACAGTTTGATTATTTGATTGTTTGGTAAGATACTATCATCAGAAATGGTTTACTTTGTTGCATGATAAGCAGCATTGACTCAAATTGCATAAAATTATAATAAATTTTTACCTTACTTCATTTTCAAGTATCTTTCAAGTACACAACAATCCTCCTCAGGAGTGAAAGTATCATTCAAAGCCATATCATTTCTTAATCTATTTGTGCCCCTCCCCCCAGGCCTATTTTCTTTCACACTTTACTTCCCCCTATCCCTACCCAGAGTAGCTAACCACTTCTTAAGTGAAGCACTGGTTAAGTTAAACTTGATCTAATTAACTGTAAGAATCTTAAAGATCTCTAAGTACTTGGGAGGTTCTGGAGGTCTCACCTGAGAACCTTACAAATTATTATAAGTTATATTATATTATTATATTATATATATTATAAGTGACTCAAGTCTTTGTAGGTCTTTATGATGTCCTTATTAGGCAAGGTGCTAAGCACCTTATGATTAAAGTGAGTCAAAAAATAACAAGACACTTAGGTTTAAATTTAGCACCCCTGCTTTTCTTCAGGGTTTTTGTCTCAAACATAGTGATGTCATCTTGGACCTCTTCAATTGAGAGATAAGGCCCAATTATACCCATATCATTCAGGTTCATAATTTTCAATTATATTCTACCCTCTAATTATCCTAAGAGAAGTAAAGTTCTAAAGAATTAGAAGTGTTACATCTTCCCTTTTAGGGTTGTATACAATTGATAGTCTTGACCAGCATTTGGTTTTTTTGTATTATTTTTTCCTTCCCCTTTTCATTGGCCATTTTTTAATGCAACTCTTGAGTTGTGTATTTGGTGACTGAATTCTCTGTTCAGTTCTGGTCTTTGTGTCAGAAAATTCTGGAAATCCTCTATTTCATTGAACATCTATCTGTTCCCCTAAATTTTTCAGGGCAGTACATTTTGGGTTGTAATCCCAGGTCTTGGTTTCTGAAAGATGCTATTCAAGATCTTCTGATCTTTTAATGTTGAGGCTAATAGGTCCTGTGTGAGTCTAATTCTTTTTTCTTTATATTTGAATTGTTTTCTTTTTGCTGCTTGCAATATCCTTTCCTTTATTTGAGAGTTCTGGAACTTGGTTATTACAGCCCTTGGAGTTTTTATCCTGGCATCACTTTCTGGAGTGATTCTGTGTATTCTTTCAATGGTTATACTGTCATCTTGTTCTAGTAGATCTGGACAGTTTTCCCTTATAATTTCCTGTATGACTTTTTCCAGGTTCTTTTCTTGATCCAAGATTTCTGGTAGTCTGATGATTTGTAGATTGTCTCTCCAGGATCTATTTTCTAGGTCATACATTTTCCCTAAGAGGTGCTTTACATTCTCTTCAATTTTTTTCAGCCTTTTTATTTTGTTTGATGGAATCTTGTAAGCTTATAGATTAATTAGTTTATATTTGTTCAATTCTGATTTTTAAGTTTTTATTTTCTTCAATATATAAGCTACTGTGTTTCCTTTTCCAGTTGGTTATTTTTACTTTTAATGGAGTTGATTTCTTTGGTCAATTTTTCATAATTTTTCCTGCATGACATTCATTTCTTTTTTCCCATTTTTCTTCTTCCTCTCTTCTTTGGTTTTTAAATTCTTTTCTAAGTTTTTCCGAGCTTTTGTATTTGAGTCCAATTTATAGACTCTTTTAATATTTCCCCTGTGAGTGATTTTTCATTGCTTTCTTATCTAGATATGGCATTGCTTTCATCTTTGTCTGTAAAGAAGTTTTCTATAGTAAAAGATCTTTTAGCTTTTATGTTAATCTTTGCTGTTTTAGCTCTGCTCCTGGGGTACAGGGAGTATAGATTCAAGCTTTTTTTGGCTGAGGATGAGGTCTGCTCCATAGCTTGCCATTGGCCAAGAAGTTACCTATGAAGTCCAGGCCTTGACTTTGCAGAGGTCCCCCCGCCTTTATATCCAGGTTCTGACTTGAAGTGATTTGTTCCTGACCAAGTCCTGTCTTTTACCCTGGTGTTCTCTGAGTTCAGACTTTGGGGCTGGAATCCTCCCTGCTGGCTTGCTATCTAGCTTCCAGGACCTCTGCTGTCATTAAGTTGTTGGGACTTGGATTTCACTGTGACTAAAATCCCTCTGCTGGCTTTCCCACTCTTCTGCCTCCTAGACTTTGTTTCCACTTTTCCCCCAAAGAGACAGATCTTCACTGAAGATGCTCCACAATGTCTACAGTTGAAAACATCTTTGAATCTTCTCTTTTTCTTTGTGGGATCTGTAGTTTGAATGTCAGAGTAGAGGCTTTATTTATCTTTGGTAGGAAAAGCTCTGGGAACATGGTGGCTTCAGGCTGCCATTTTGTCTCTGACCCATAAGTTTTGAAAATAGGTATTTATTAAAAGAAGTTACAACATAAAAGTAAGTAACAGGTAAGTTAACAAGAGTTTAAAGAAAAGCTATGTGGATTGCTAATTAATCTTGGCAGGCCAACTGACAGGCTAAACATAAGTCTAGAAAAAGGGGGGGGGGGGAAGAGCAGGCAACCATGAGGCTTGGCTTAACCAGGCTTAACCACTTAAACAGAAAAATCCATGAAGCACCATGTGGATTCAGGAAGAGCCAGAGAAAGTCCCATCCTTCTGGACAGTAGACTGGAAGAAGCAAGTGAGCTTGAAGATGTGGCACTTCCTATTCAATTCCCTTCTAGGTTAGGTTGGACAGATGGTTGTGCTTGGGAGTGGTCCTACACCTTGGAGCCAGATATCCCCCAATGGCCAACCATGTATTAGTCCTTCCTGTCTCAAGGTGCTTGATCTCCAGTTTTAATACATCATTTCCTGCCCTCCAGTTTCCAGGCCAAAGTTAAGTAGAAGGGAAAATAGGGACAAGATACAATCAACAGAGTCCAAGGGGCACAGAATCTCAAGAGCAAGAACCTACATCCATTTAGCAGATTTTGATTTTGCTAAATTCACAGTTCTTTACATCTAAAGGAACTTTAAACATCCATTTTTCAGATCAGAAAACTGAGTCAGCAAGAGAGTAAATAACTTTCTAGGATTACAAAGCAATTAAGTTCTAAAATAGAATTTGAATTCAAATGTTTCTAAAGTGTAGTGTCCTCTTCACTATGCCCCAAATTGTCTCTTCCTGGGACTCCCTGTTCTTATTGGTAAAATCAGGTTATTGGGTCAGAGTTCCCTAATATCTCTACATCTAGTATTTCAAGATCCAAAATTGTAAAGACCTGATGCTTGGGGCAGGGTTGGGGGAGGGAATCTTTAACAATCAGAACTATTCAAAAATGGAGTGGGTTTATTTTAGAAGGTAATGGAATCCCCCTCATTAGAAAACTTCAAGCTTCAAGCAAAATTTGCATGGCCACCTGCAAAGTGTGCTCAAAGAGGATTCTTGGCTTAGATACAGGTAAGACTAGCTGACTTCAAAGACACTATTATCTCTAATATTCTTTGATTTTCTACAAACTCTTGGCAAAACCTCTCAATATTACCTATAGAGACTGTTCCTTGCATAATATAGGGGAGAATGTTCTGGTCTTGGAGTCAGGAAGACTTGAATTCAAATCTCACCTCACATATTTACCTGGGCAAGAATCTTCATCTTTTCAGTCCTTGGTCTCCTTATTTATAAAAAAAAATGAAGGGGGTTGGGATTATGGAATGCAAAGTCCCTTCTAGTTATTATATATTTATGGTCCTGTAATTCTATGTAGGGCATGATATGAGATGTAATCTTCCTAGGCAGACATGTCACAACAAAGTCCATGTGATAGTCCTTCCATTAAAGGTCCATGAGCAGTTTTATTTATATTTTTAAAAATCCCAGGAGACCCCTTATTCTTCAAATGAATTGATTTGGGAGATTCACTGTGATGCTTCTGGGAAAGGTAACTAACTACACCACCCTTCCAAGGCATGTGTTTACTCCATGCAAATCTAAGAAGAGGGAAGTGATGAGATTGTACTTTATGTTTGGTTCATTTGTTGCTAAAGAGCATATTTCAGGACCTGCAGTACCCTTCTGTTGACAGCATCTGAAGAACAGCAAATAATTGTGGAGGAAGCAGAACATGGAGAAAGAAGGTATAAGTATTGACAAACCTGTGTGGTAACAGGGATTAGCAGGTGTATAACTCAGGCAAGAGTTAATCTGCAGGATGAGTCACCAAACCCTGGAGTGAGGAGAACGAGGTGAGTCTGAGCCAAATTCAGTGCCAGAGTTAGAGAATAAACAAATCAAGCAAAGTCAAAGCCCAAGTTAAAAGCCAGGAATACAATAGTCAATCCAATGTTGGATGAAAGAGCTAAACAGGAAAAGATTCCCTACATCCTGAAATGATAGGTCAAAACTCATGTAGGAGTACACACAGCATAAGGTGAAGAAAAGAACATGGAGGAGGAAATTCAGGGTTTTAAAAATGATGCTTTGCTTTACACAAAAGATTCAACAAAGTCAACATGTTTTGATAGAAATGGTTGGAACATCACATCACCTCTAACTCATTTGAAAGTCTTGAAAACTATAAACCATTAGGGCTCAGACAAATGAAAATAAATTTACGGTCAAAAGAATTAAAATCTAGAACATATAAGGGAAATCAGAAAACTTATCTGATATTTTACTAGAATCCACTCTACAAGTTTCCCAATAAGTCTTACCTGGCCTCTCTTTTAATTTAGAGTAATGCAAATCACATAAGTAGTGAGAGAAAATAAAGTAAGAAATAAACTGGGAGGATACCTGTAAAAAAAGGCAGCTATGTAGCATAGTGGACAGAGTCATAAGGACCTGAATTCAAATTCATTCTCAAACACTTATTAGCTATGTGACCCTGGGGAATTCTGTTTGCTTTTACAGTTTCCCCAACTGTAAAATGAATGGGAAAATGAAATAGCAAACCATTTTAGTATCTTTGCCAAGGAAAAACTCCAAATGAGGTCACAAAGAGTCAGATACAACTGATCAACTGAACAACTAGGAAAAGGAAAAGAACAAGCATGTGCTGTCTACTCTATGCCAAATAATGTATCAATATTATTGCATGAAAAACATGGGTCATCATAAATAAACAAAATTCTATTGAATCTGAGGTTAGACATGCCTCCTATAGCAGTATAGAGCAACTGCCAATAATTATGTTCCATGCCAGAAACACACTGTGGTTGATTATCATCAGACTAGCCATGTTCTTTCTTGCTGTGCCAGAAGAATTATAACATAAACTGTATTATGCTATAGTAGAATTATAGGTTATGACAGGGCAAAGGTGTAAATGTTTCCCTATATCCTAAATTATAAATGCTATTTTCATTTTGTCTGTTTTGTTTGGCCCCTTACAATTTCATGTTTTTGCAATCAACTACAAAGTGTAAATCCCATTTGTATGTTCTCTGAAGAGAGATCTCTGGAGAAATTGCATTCTACATGTCAGTCTGTAAGAGTAAGCTGAAATTGGGTCTAGGTCAGGTAAATCACCACGAAAATGTGTCTAAGAAAAGTAGACCCCAGGGTTTCTGCCTAGCAAGCGTAGGTGTCATCTGAGGTGTTTCCTTCCGTGAGGTGGAAACATGGATGAAGTCAGGAAACTGTTTTGAAAGTAGCAAGTGTCCAGTTTCATCTTTATCACATTTAATCCAACTAGGTGCTGTGACTTAACTTCTACCTTTAAGTCCCAGGCAAGTCAAACTTGTCAATTAATTTCTGACTTCAGGATTCAAAGAATAACAGGGAATTTCCTGAGCTAAAAGCAAAGAACTGCTGATAGTGATTGTGCTTGTTATTTTATCTAGGTAGAAACAAACCCTGGCTAATTGATCTCCAAAATCTGAAAAAAATATTGAAAAGTAAATATCTACCTGTTCTTTCTTTTAAAAAATATATTTAATTTATGGAATAAAACAAGCGTTTCCATAACAGTGTAAAAGAAAAGATTGTTCATGAAACTATTAGGTACAACTTGCTTATCCTTTTAAATATACAGTATAGTTACTGTGTAATTTTTTTCCTTTTTTTCTCCCCATATCTAGAAATGGTTACCAATAGACACACATATATGTAAAATCTTTCTTTAATACATACTTCTGTTTTTCAGTTATTTCTCTGAATGTAGAAAAAAATCCTCCTTCTATATACTTAATTTTTTTTAGGGTTTTTTTGGCAAGGCAAATGGGGTTAAGTGGCTTTTCCCAGGGCCACACAGCTAGGTAATTATTAAGTGTCTGAGACCGGATTTGAATCTAGGTACTCCTGACTCCAGGGCTTTATTCAATTCACCACATAGCCGCCCCTCAAAATCATTCTTAAAATTCTTAAAATAAACAATCTTTTCTTGCTTCTGTTCATTTTGTTCTCGTTATTTCATGTAAGTGAATCCATTTTTCCTAAGATCAAGTTTATCACTTGTTGTAAGACATTAGTATTCCATCCAATAGTACCACAGTTTATTCAGCCATTCCCCTATTCACAATCTCTTCCTTCTAAACTATAATATTCTATTACTGCCTACCCACATATCCTCTTGCCTCATTCCAACTCTCCTGACACTTGCTTTTTCTAGTTACAATCTAATATTAAATTGAGGGGTATGTTAAATATAGATTGGTAAATAAAGGTAAGAAGATCAGAGAATATGACAGAAGCAGACCAAGAAGATAAGAAGTGAACATTAAAGATATAACTGAGAAAAGTAAAAAGAAAGTAAAAAAAAATCAATGTAGAAGTTAGGTGGGGCAGGGTAATATCCATTTTCCCATGAGAGAATTAATAATGAAACAAACTACTCATTTCCTAGAAGAGATGATAGACTCATACAATTTTAGACACCGCCAATTTAGGAATTCATTTTGCTTGTCTATGCATATTTCTTTCAAGGGTTTTGTCTTACTTCTTTTTCACCAGTGGAGAGGTCCAGGTTAGTGGGAGAATAAGAAAAGAAAAGTTCCTTAATTGAAAAGGAAAAGTGTTGCTATTCAGTCCTGTTCATCTCTATGATTCCATTTGGGGGTTTTCCCGGCAAAGACACTAAAATGGTTACCATTTCCTTCTATAGTTCAGTTTTATACATGAGGAACTGAGGCAAGCATGATTAGGTGAATTGCCCAGGATCATATAGTTAATGTGTTTTAGGATTTGAACTCAGAAAGATGAATCTTCCTGATTACAAGTCAAGTGCTCTATCTACTGTGTCACCTAGCTCCTTTATTTGTAATGTTTTAAAAGTTTGATATAATAAATAAATAAAAAGTGATCAAGATGAAAAATATAGAGTGGGTGTTTTAATATATAGGTTAGGGCAGCTAGGTGGCACAGTGGATAGAGCACTGGCCCTGGAGTCAGGAGTACCTGAGTTCAAAATCCAGCCTCTGACACTTCATAATTACCTAGCTGTGTGGCCTCAGGCAAGCCACTTAACCCTATTTGCCTTGCAAAAACTAATATATATATATATATATATATATATATATATATATATATATATATATATAATATGTTATTTTTTGCTATAGATTAGTATTTCCCTTCATTTTTATTTAATATAAGGGATAGCTCTGGGAAAGAGTGAGAGAGGAATACAGTTGGAATTGTACTTGATATAGAACAAAAGATATTTAAAAACTCATCTTAGTACTTAAAAGCCTAAAGATTTTAGAGTCAATGGATAGGTTGATAAGCTATCAAATGCTATCAAATCTTTATTGAAAGTAAGTAGATATTTGTATCTAACTAGTACCACAGTCACAATTCTATAGGTGCCATTGGGAAAATTCTACTTCTTTCTTTCTTTCCAAGGTATCACCAGTCTTCTGATAACCCAGTGTCAAAGCCCCACTGTCATCATTCACTCCTCACTCTCCTTTACTCCACATATCCAGTCAGTTGCCAAATTGAGTCAATTCTACTCCATGGAGTATCGTGCATTATTTCCTCTTCTCTCAAACACCCAGAGCTACTGCCTTGTTCTGAATCTTCTTGCACCTCACTATATAATTGTAATCCACTTCTAATTAATCCCCCAAATACATGATTCTCCTTCTCCAATTCATCTTCTATCAACTGCCAAAGTGCCTTTCTTAAAATGATTCTCCTCTCCCCTACCTAATAAATTCCAGTGGATCTCTATTGACTCTGGATTAATTTTTTTAATCTAGTCACTTTTGATTTCTAGTTTTATAAATTTTATATCAAATATATGTATATATAAACATTAGTCTGGTAGTATATGTAGAGTATGATAGGGATTGGGCTTGTGTTTGAATTCTTTCTCTGATACTTATTAACTATGGTAATTCATTCAGCTTCTTTGTATCTTGGTATTCTTCTCATCAGTAAAATGAAGGAGCAGACTAAATAATCTCATAGGTTCCTGTGACTCAAACTGAATTTGTCACCTAATGAAATTCCAATCTATTTTCACAGGGGATGTAGTCTAGTCATATAACACTATCTACTGTTTGTTCAGCTGATTCTTTCAAACCAAGTGTGATATTTTAAGGCTGTTCAAGTCTTTCCGGATACTCCCTAGAGACTCCAAAATAGGGTTTTATACTAGGGACTGGCCCCTAAATGGTTAGTTTATCATTTTGGCTTGTGCCCCTATTCCTGAGGATTTTCACACTAAGAAATCACCAAAATACAACCAACTTATAACATCTATGTAAATTTCCTTGAATGTGAATAACAGGGTACTCAGCTCCATGAACAATTTGGGTATGGATTATGAGACAGCATTTTTTTTTACTCATCACAGAAAATGTACAAGGTACAAAGGACTGCCATGAGTCCATAAGCAAATATAAAAACACAACAGTACTCAGGCTACCACATTCTTTTCCTTTTCCACCTCCCCCCCCCAAATAAATACATTTAGAAGAATTCTGAAAAACACTTCTCATCACCTAAATAATTCATGGTTATGGCCCAGTAGTGAGCTCTTGAAATGTATCTCCAACTCAAACTCTCATGGCATTGTTTTAATCCATTAGTTGTAAAGTGATCCTCTTTATGAATGCCATTTATTCAAAAAACAAACAGGAGAAGTACTGTTCTCCCTTTAAGGGGCTAGTTTCTGACTCTTGTTCACAGGAACTCTTATCTCTTTGGAATTCAAAAACTCAGATTACCCAATGAGAAAATTTTTAAAGATGAGAGAGGCTACTCTCAGAATATCTAGTCACTCATCCAATCCTCATTAAAATAATTTCAAAAGGTGGCAGGAAAATGGAAAGCCTGAGCACAAGGGGGTCGGCCACATGCTTTTCCTACAAGTTATCATTTTATAAAGCTTGAAAGTGCAGAAAAGTATCAAGTTATTTTACAATTTATAATTATAGGCTGGGGGGAGAGGAAGGGAGAAAGTGGCTTTTCCTTGTCTTTCCAAATGTCTTCCCTGCTTCCTCCCTTTAATTTCCTCTTCTTTCAGAGGCAAGTATGGTCAGACAAAGGAATTCCCTGTACCCTCTCAGCTAGGTGTTAGAGGTTATGTCTACCTCCAAAGGAAGTATGCTTCACACAAAGGCTGATAACTTGTAGTCTCATTAAGTTAATTAGAAGATGGATTAAAATGATCAAGGGGTGCCATGATAAGCCTACTGTCAATATAATTATCTCTGATAAATCTCATTATTAACTTTGATCCATTCTCCTTATGGTTGTTTCTTTTTTTGTTTTTTTTTTGTTTCTGAGCACACTTTTAAAATTTTATTTTCCCCAGTTACATGCAAAAACAAGTTTCAGCATTCACTTTTAAAACCTTGTATTCTGATTTTCTCCCTTCCTCCCACCCCACTTCCCCTCAATGAGAAAGCAATTTATTTGATGTAGGTTAAAAATGCATGGTCATAAAAAACATTACCACAATAGTCATGTTGTGAAAGTAAACAAAAATAAAGTTTAAAAAGTATGCTTCAATCTGTATTCAGACATCATAAACTTTGTCTTTGGAATGGATAGTATTATTTATCATAAGAACTTTAGAGTTCTCTTGGGTAATAGTACTGCTCAGAAAAGGTAAGTCATTAACAATCTTACAACATTGTTGTTACTTTGTTTATAGTACATTTCTCATTGCATTAGTTCAGTTAGATTTTTTTACTGAGAAGATACTGTTCATCACTTCTTATAGGAGAATAGCATTTCATCTTCATCTCATGCCACAATTTTTTCCTCCATTCCTCAGCTGATGGATATCCACTCAATTTCTAGTTCCTTGCCACCAGAAAAAAAAAGTTTCTATATATATCTTTATACAAATAGGTATTCATCTTTTCTGGATTATAGTCCTGGTAGAGGGATTGCTAGGTCAAAAGGTAGGCATGGTTTAATAGCCCTTTGTTACAGTTTCAAATTGCTTTACAGAATTGTTGAATCTTTTCACAACGCCTCCAAGAGTCCATCAATGTTTTATTTTTCTTATATTTCTTCCAACATTTGTCATTTTCACTTTCAGTTCTATCAATCAATCTAATAGATATAAGATAGGACCTCACAATTGTTCTGACAGCATTTCTCCTGTCAATAGTGAATTAAGGCATTAAAAAAATTATTTAAACAGATAGCATTGATAACCTCATCTGAAAACTACTCATATCCTTTGATCATTTATTAGTTTGGGAATGGTTCTTTTTTATAAATTTGACTCATTTCTCTATATTTGAGAAATGAGATCTTTATCAGAGAAACTTGTTTCAATATTTTTCCTACAGTTGCTATTGCTGACTATACTTCCCTCCATTCTATTTCCCCTACCACCTTTAATCTTTTCTATTTCTCCTTTCACCTTGTCCCTTCTCAAGAGGGTTTTGCTTCTGACTATCCCCTCCCACAATCTTTCCTCCCTTCTAACACCTACACCCACAACCTCCTTTCTCCCTTTTCTCTCCTACTTTGTAATAGAGTGTGTGATTCACTCTCTGAATCAATTCTGATAAGAGTAAGGCTCACTCATTCCTCCTCACCTCCTCCCCCTTCCACTCTATTGTAAAAGGTTTTTTGGTCTCTTTTACATGAAATAACTTACCCCATTCTATCTTCCCCTTTCCTTCTCTCCCAGTACATTCTTCTCATCCATTAATTCCATCTTTTTATTATATTATTCCTTCAAATTCGACTCCCTCCTGTGCCTTCTCTATATAGGCTGCTTCTAATTGACCTATTAAATGAGAATATTCACATAAGTTATCAGTATCATCTTCCCATTCAGGAATATAAGCAGTTCAATTATCATTAAGTTCCTTATGATTTGCCTTTTCTCTTTACCTTTTTATACTTCATTTGAGTCTTATATTTGAAGAACAAACTTTCTGTTCAGCTCTGGTCATTTCATCAGAAAAGTCTGAAAGTTCCTTATTTCATTGAATGTCCATCTTTTCCCCTGAAGGAGAACATTCATTTTTGCTGAGTAGCTGATTCTTGTTCAAGCTCTTTTGACTTTTTAGTTTTTTTTTGCAAGGTAGTGGGGTTCAGTGGTTTGCCCATGGCCACACAGCTAGGTAATCATTAAGTGTCTGAGGCAGGATTTGAACTCAGGTACTCCTGACTCCAGGGCTGGTCCTCTATCCACTGTACCACCTTGCTGCCCCCCTTGCTAATTTCTTGAAAAATGTCTAGGCTCTGTTTTTGGTCATGGTTTTAAGGTAAAAACAATTTTTTAAATTGTCTTTTTTGGATCTGTCATCCAAGGCAGTTATTTTTCCAATGAGATATTTCTCATTTTTTCCTTGTTATTCATTCTTTTGATGTTGTTTTACTCTTTCTGGATTTCTCACAAAGTCCTAACAAAGTCATTGGCTTCTCTTTATTCCATTTGAAGGAATTATTTTCTTCAGTGAGTTTTTGTATCTCCTGTCCCATTTGACCAATTCTGCTTTTTAAGGCATTCTTTTTATCAATGACTTTTTGAACTTTTTTTTTTCATTTAGACCAGTCTGGTTTTAAGATGCTATTTTCCAGTCTTTGTTTGTATCTCCTTCACTAAGCTGCTACCTTGCTTTTTATGATTTTTCCACATCACTCTCATTTATCTTTCCAATTTTTTCTCCACCTCGCTTACTTTTTGAGCTCTTCCATAGCCTGAACCCAATTCATCTTTTTCTTAGAGGCTTTGGATGTAGAAGATTTAGCTTTGCTATCTTCTTCTAAGGGTATATTTTGATCTTCCTTGGGACCATAGTTACTGTCTATAGTTGCATTTTTTCTTCTGTTGCTTGCTCATTTCTCCAGTCTATGGCTTGATTTTAAATCTTTGTAAAAGTGAAGTTCTATTTCTAAGTTGGAGGATGCAATGTATCAAGCTTTTCGGGTTTTTGCAGCTGTTTTCAGAGATACCTCTAAGGATCTGCAAGTTCTTCCAAGATCTTATGAGATATTATCTCCTAACTTATGCTATGGTCTATGGTTGACCACAAGCATTCATTTCTACATCGTAATTGTGAGGAGAGTCCCTGCTCTGTCAGGGTAGCAAACTCTGTTGTGCTTCTGCTACTTTTCCTGGGACTGGGTCCCAAGACAGTGACTCAGATCTGAGTATGAGCAAAGCAACCTGCCTCAGTGAGAGTAGAGAGACCCTTTAATCTTCTTCTCATTCCCTTTCCATTTGTGAACTGAGAGCTCCAGAAGAAGCTGAACTGCAGATTCTGTGACTCCAGATGTCCTGCTTCTGCTGTGGTCTGGTCTGCACTGTGCTGTGTGCCAGTCACTCCATGATATTTTTCTGCTGATCTTCCAAGTTGTCCTTGGTAATCCCAGCTGAGTGGTTTGAAAACCAAGATTGCTGCCACAGACCCAATCACTTGACTTCCTGATCCTGGATGACTGGCATTTGGAGTGGTTTGGGAAGAGTTCTGGAAAGACCCTGCCTTAACTCTGCCATCTTAACTATACTTCCCCCATAGGTTCTTATGTTAAAAAACTCTTCTTATGCTTTTTATTTCAAATCCTTTCATCAAAAAAATCAGTTATAAATACAAATTTCATGCCTTCTTGCAGGCTTATTTAGCCTGCCATTTATTCCTAAAAATAATGCTGATTAATGCCTTTGGGGCATGACACTAGAGTCCTTCTTAGGAGTTGACATCAATCTACAAATCTTTCTTTTCACCTCCTGATCTGAGTACACTAATCAAATTATTGTTTCTGGAAAAGGGGATATCAACTGTTCTTTAGGTAAACTAAAACACAGGACTCCCTAGACACAACATAAGTAGTATCTACATCTAATAGAATATAAGCTCTTCAAGGGCAGGAACTATTTTTGTATTTGGATCTCCAAGACTTCACATAGTGATTAACACAGAGGAGCCTAATGAATGATTTTTCTGTCATTCATTCATTTTGTCCTAACTTCACCTCTGTATCCCATAACCTAGATCACTATTCTCTATTTTCATCTACATGCATTAAACATATACAAAAAGAAAACAAAACTTTTAGTGAAGATTTAAAACATTCTCAAAGTTACAGGAAGGATACTATAGCTTTCTTTCTTTCAAAACAATTCCAAATGAATTCTAATGCCAAAGAACAACCACTAATTTTGAGTAGATCTTTTCTGCTTATTTCAAATACATATGTATAAGACCAGAATCGTCATTTCCTTGGGATGGACTATTTTAAAGTGCATATCCCTGGAAATAAATTTTAATGGATTTTTTAGATTAAAAACGAATATTTGAGCTCCTGTTAATTTTGAAGCACTGCATAGAAGTGGGGGAGGGGGAAGATGAATAAGACAAGGTTTCTCTTTAAAAGCTAATAATTTACTTGAGAAAGGCAAGACATCTATGCAAATTATTATATTAAAAGTGGAGTGTAAAAATAAGATATATTAAAGTTCAGAGAAGGGAGATATAGTTTCTGTATGGGAAGAAGAAAGTCATTAATGTTTTTAAAGGAAATCTGTGAACAATAAAATGTTCACAATCAGCTTTGTTCATTAACAGTTAAAAATGAGGAAATAAATTCTTTGACCAACATTTAGTGAATGGTTAAAGGTATATTAACATAAGGTCATCTTTTATCATCATAGGAAGTTATCTTTCCAACTCTGTTCTTGTTCTGTTATTTTATGCTGGTAAGGAGGTCATTTTTCCAGGTCAGGAAAATAGTGACAACAGAATGTTCATTCTGAAAGATTCCATGAAGATTTTTTAAAATTTTTTAAGAAAGATTTTAATTATTTTGAGGTTTACAATTTCCCACCCATTCTTGCTTCTCTACTCCCACTCCCCTCAGAAGGCATTCTGTTAGTCTTTACATTGATTCCATGTTATACATTGATCTCAGTTGAATGTGTGGCAGAGAAATCATATCCTTAAGGAAGAAAAATAAAGTATGAGATAGTAAATTACATATTAATAATAGCATTTCCCCCTAATTTGATGGTAATAGTCTTTGGTCTTTGTTCAGAGGCCATAATTCTTTCTATGGATAAAGATGGTATTCTCCATTGCAAATAGCCCCAAACTGTCCCTGGTTGTTACACTGAAGGAATGAGAAAGTCCATCAAGGTTGACCATCACCCCCATGTTGCTGTTAGGGTGTACAATGATTTTCTGGTTCTGCTCATCTCACTAAGCATCAATTCATGGAAATCTTTCCAGGCTTCCTTGACTTCCCATCCCTCCTGGTTTCTAATACAACAACAGTGTTCCATGACATACATATACCACAGTTTGTTAAGCCATTCCCTAATTGAAGGACATTCACTTAATTTCCAATTTTTGCCACCGCAAACAGATCTTCTATAAATGTTTTTACAAGGGATGTTTTTACCCTTTTTCATAATCTCTTCAGGGTATAGACCCAGTAGGGGCATTGCTGGGTCAAAGGGTATGCACATTTTGGTTGCCCTTTGGGTGTAATCACAAATTTCTCTCCAGAAAGGTTGGATGAGTTCACAGCTCCACCAACAATGTATTAGTATCCCATATTTCCCACATCCTTTCCAACATTGATCATTGTACTTTCTGGTCATATTGCCCAGTCTGAGTTATGTAAGGTGGTATCTCAGAGATGCTTTAATTTTCATTTCTCTAACAAGTAATGATTTAGAGCAATTTTTCATATGACTATGGATTGTTTTGAATTCTTCAGCTGTAAATTGCCTTTACATACCCTTTGACCATTTGTCAATTGGGGAATGGCTTGCTTTTTTGAAAATTTGACTCAGTTCTCTGTATATTTTAGAACTGAGTCCTTTGTCAGAAATACTAGTTGTAAAAATTGTTTCCCAATTTAGTACATTTCTTTTGATCTTGGTTACAGTGGTTTTGTCTGGGCAAAAGCTTTTTAATTTAATTTAGTCAGAATTATCTAGTTTCTTTTGAATGATGTTATCTATCTCTTCCTTGGTCATAAACTGTTTTTCTTTCCATAGATCTGACAGGTAAACTACTCCTTGATCCTCTAGTTTGCTCATAATATTGTTTTTTATGTCTAAGTCCTGTAACCATTTCAATCCTATCTTGGTAAAGGGTGTGAGGTGTTGGTCGAATCTAAGTTTCTTCCATACTAACTTCCAGTTTTCCCAACAGTTTTTAGCAAAGAGAGAGTTTTTATCCCAATAGCTTGATTCTT
Organism: Macrotis lagotis; assembly: GCF_037893015.1. Lineage (NCBI taxonomy): Eukaryota > Metazoa > Chordata > Mammalia > Peramelemorphia > Peramelidae > Macrotis > Macrotis lagotis. The sequence continues at coordinate 59,498,225 of NC_133662.1, forward strand.
TGGGTTTATCAAACAGCATATTACTATAATAATTTCCTGCTATTACACCTAGTCTATTCTAATTATCTGTAACTCTATTTCTTAGGCAATACCAGACAGTTTTGAGAATTGATACTTTGTAATATAATTTTTAGATCTGGTAAGGCTAAGCCGTCTTCTTTTGCACTTTTTTTCATTGAATCCCTGGAAATTTTTGATTTTTTATTTCTCCATATAAATTTATTTATAACTTTTGATAACTCATTAAAGTAATTTTTTGGAATTTTCAGTAGGGCACTAAACAAGTAATTTAGTTTTGGTAGAACTGTCATTTTTATTATATTATCTCAACCTATTCATGAACAGTTAATGTTTGCCCAGGTATTTAAATCTGATTTTATTTGCATGAGGAGAGTTTTGTAATTGTTTTCAAAAAGTTTTTGAGTCTGCCTTGGTAGGTAGACTCCTATATATTTTATTTTGTCTGAGGTTACTTTCAATGGGATTTCTCTTTCTAGCTCTTTCTGCTGCATCTTTCTAGTCACATATAGAAATGTTGAGGATTTATTTATTTTATATCCTGCGATGTTACTAAAGTTGCTAATTATTTCTAGTAGTTTTTAGATGACTTTTTGGGATTCTCTGGGCATACCATCATGCCATCTGCAAAGAGTGAGAGTTTTGTATCCTCCTTCCCTATTCTAATTCCTTCAATTTCTTTTTTATTTTCTTATTGCTGAGGCTAACATTTCTAATGCAATATTGAATAGTAGTGGTGATAATGGTCATCCTTGTTTCACCCCTGATTTTATTGGGAATGCCTCAAGCCTATCCACATTGCATATAATGCTTGTTGATGGTTTCAGATAAATGCTGCTTATTATTCTAAGGAACAAACCATTTATTCCTACACTCTTTAGTATTTTTATTACAAATAGGTGCTGTATTTTTTCATAAGCTTTTCCAGCATCTGTTGATATGGTCATATGATCTCTGAGAGTTTTATTATTGATATAATTAATTATACTAACATTTTTCCTAATATTGAACCAACCCTGCATTCAACTCTTTCTGGTTTAGGTGTCAGCACCATATTGGTGTCATAGAAAGAGTTAGACAGAGTTCTATCTTCACCTCAGTTCTCTGTATATTATAGAAATGAGTCCTCTGTCAGAAATACTAGTTGTTTAAAACTGTTTCCCAATTTAGTACATTTCTTTTGATCTTGGTTACAGTGGTTTTGCTGTACAAAAGCTTTTTAATTTAATGTTATCAAAATTATCCTGTTTGTATTGAATTTCCCCCTTCCCTTTTCCCCTTCTTCCCTTCCTTTTGTTAGTTCCCCTTTATCTCCCCCTCCCTGTCCCCCCATCCCCTTTTCCCCTTTTAATGCTTGAAAGGTAAGATATGTTTCTTAATTTTATTAAGTGTGTCTAAATTAACTTTAAGCCAAGTCTGATGGGATGAAGATTCAGGTGGTTTTCACCTCCTCCATTCTTCCACTCAATTATAGTAGGTCTTTTGTATCTCTTGATGTAATGAGATTTACCCCATTCAATCTCCCTCCAACTTCCCTTCTCTCTATTGTCCCCCTTTTTAAGGAGCTATTGTTTTTAAATCATTATATCTGAGTCACAGAAAAGTTATGAGTGTCCATCACTCCTGGCTATGTTTATTCTCTAATAGAGTCACAATTTTCAGGAGTTATAAGGTTCTTTCTCCCAAGTGGGTATATAACCAGTTTCATCTTATTGGATAGCAGTTTGGGTTTTTTTTTTTAACCTTTTCATGTGTCTCTTGAACCTCCCATTTGATGGCCAAATTTTCTATTTAGCTCTGGTCTTTTCATCATGAAATCTTGGAAGTCTCCCATTTCATTAAATGTCCATCTTCTTCCCTGGAAGAGAAGGCTCAGCTTTGCCAGGTAGCGAGTTCTTGGCTGCATTCCAAGCTCCCTTGCTCTTCAGAATCTCTCATTCCAGGCCATGTGATCCCTTAATGTTGCTGTGGCCAGGTCCTGTGACTCCTTTGTATTTAAATTTTTTCTTTCTGGCTGCTTGCAGTATATTTTCTTTTATCTGATAGTCCTGGAATTTGACCACACCATTCCTTGGTATTTTCATTTTAGGATCTCTTTCCAGAGGGGATCTATGTATTCCTTCAATAACTATTTTTCCCTCTGGTTCCACGATATCAGGGCAATTTTCCATCACTAGATCCTGTAATATTAAGTCCAGGCTTATTTTCTCTTCACTGTTTTTAGGAAGACCAATAATTCTCAGATTCTCCCTTCTCAAATGGTTCTTAAGGTCTGGTTTTGCAGCTGAGGTATTTTACATTTTTTCAACTTTTTCAATCTTTTGGTTTTGTTTAACACAATCTTGTTGTCTCCTGAAGTTATTAGTTTCCACTGATTACATTTTTTTTAGAGAGGAAGATTTTTATTCATTTATCTTTTGCAACTCCTTTTCCAGTTGGTCCATTCTATTTTTGAAGGACTTTTCTATTTGCCCAAATGTAGTTCTTTTTTTTTTTAGTTTTTTCCAAGGCAAATGGGTTTAAGTGGTTTGCCCAAGGCCACACAGCTAGGTGATTATTAAGTGTCTGAGCCTGAATTTGAACCCAGGTACTCCTGAATCCAGGGCTGGTGCTTTATCCACTGTGCCACCTAGCTGCCCAACCCAAATGTAGTTTTGAGAGAATCATTTCCTTTTTGCATTTGCCCAATTGAAGATCTGAGAGTTATTCTCATTTTGTCCAATTGTATTTTACAAGGATTTGTTTTCTTGTTGCATAATGTTAATTTTCTTTTGCAATGTGTTAATTTTCTCTTGAGTTTCCTTTTCCAATTTTTCCAAATGATTTTTAAACTCCTTCTAAGATTTCTTCAAGGAAGTCTTTCTGTGCTGGAGACTAATTCATATTCTCCTCAGCAATGCTAGATCTCTCTGGGTTAGAATCTATTTCTTCTAAGTATTTCTCCATGGGCCCCCCTTTTCTCTGGCCTTTTTTCAACTTGTGTTGGGGTTGGGGGGGAGAAGTTGGCTCTCAGAGGTTTGCTCTTGAAGATCCTAGAGGCTTTGTTCACTTGGCTTAGTCATTCCAAGGTCCAGCCAGTAGGAGGTGCTGGTTGCTTTCTCTGGAGTTAGGTCCTTAGCAGCAGGGTCTGAATTGACCTTGAACACTAGGCTGGGCCCTGGGGGAAGGAGTTAATCTCTTTCTGTTGAATGAACTCTGTTGCCCTGAGGGGGTGGCAGCAGTGGCTGGGGAGGCGGGGGGTGGTGTTTATTGTTTGTTCTGGGCAAAGGGCTCTGCTGAAAGTATAGAGCTCAGTCCCTGGCCCATCTGGTTGTTCTCCAGGCATGCTCTGAGACTCTGTGCTGGAACTCACCCACCCATAGCTCCTCCCTCCCCCCCAAAGACTCTGCAGCTAAAGTAGATCTTGCACCCAACACTCACTGAAGTCTCTATGGCTGAGGCTGGCCCTCTGGCTTCCCCCAGCTGTGGTCCCTGCGATAATCCTCTGCTCTTATCTCCTGGTTCACCCGTGGTCCCCTGAGACAGACCTTCTTGGTAGGTGTTCTCCTACCTTCTCTTTCTGGATTTTGTCGATTGAATTTCTGTTAAGAGGTTTCTTTCATGTTATTTCTGAGGGGAAAGAGTGAGCACCTATCACAGTGCCTGTCTTCTCTCCTCCATCTTGGCCAGAATTCAAGATTCCATGAAGATTTAAGGGATTGATTTCAAGTCTATGAGTTTGTTGTTAGAGCACTAATCTTGCTAAATTTCAGCAGTGTTATTAGCATATTTATCATGGGGTGTATAAAATTTTTGTTCATGGCAACTCATGAAAACCATCTCCTAAGTCTCAGAGACTGACATCTACATTAGATACAAATATACCCACACCAATTAAATTGTGGCTCCTTGAAGTATGGAAGCCTGAGGCATAACAAATGATGAAATGAATGGTGGGGAAAAATCAAGAGAAAGAGTTTATATAAGGAAATGTTGAACACAGGAGAATATGGACATTATTTCCATTTATTTCAATGATTGAGTTAAAATATTCAGAAGAAAAACTCGAAATAGAGAAGTGAACAAGATATTATTTTCTTAAAGTTTATATGCATGTAAGATACTTTATCTCATTACTCATACCCTTCATTCATGTAAAAATCAAAACAACTTTAATAAATTAACTTTAATAACTATATTTACTTGAATAAGTAAATTGATTTATAATTACTTTAATCAAATTAATAACTTTGGTTAGTGATGAGGCTGATTCTATGTACAATTTCTTCTCATGGCAGTAATTACATTAAAAAATGCAAGATTTAAAAAATTTAGTAAACTAATTAAAGAGATGAAGCTAACTAATGATGCCAAGGAGTTTGGTGAAAAGTGTGTGTGTGTGTGTGTGTGTGTGTGTGTGTGTGGAGAGAAAGAGAGAGGGAGAGACAGAGATAGAGAGTGATCAATTCATTAATGAACCACGAAATCCATTAAAAAACTCAAACAAGAAGCAAGTTTCAAATCAAACACGTTGGAAATAGTTTTTAAATCATTCCTTTGTAATGAGTCAATTATGACACATGAGGGAAAACTAGGCTCTACCACTGAAGTAAATCAAATGTCTTATTCTGAACTATACTCAATGAATGTTTATTCCAATGGATTAAATTTATCTACTTCGCAAATGTGGGCCAATGGAGACTGTATCCCTTTTTTCTTTCTTTTTTTAAGGGAAAATATTTTCTTTTCATGTTATTTTATCTTAAAATAAATTAGAATTTGGGACAGGAAATAAAAATATTCTCATGTAAGGTAAGAATTACTCATAAAGGTTTGGTGAAAATAAAATCTATGTCATATATTGTATAGAGTAATAGCATTTGGTAGTATGAAAAGAGACAGGTGATAACAGCAAGGACTCAAAAGAAAAGCACAATTTATAAATGTTTCTATTCTATTGGATCTGAATTGTTTGTCTTCTATGCTCACAATCTAACTAAATCTAGGAAGATCAATAAAGAATAAGATGTGTGACTCTGGTCTGACTAAATATGTTTTATTACTAGCCTACTGTGAGACTAGAGAAATCCCCCCTAAAGGTGAGATCACAGCTCATTGTTGACTGTCAAATAACAAGCTCTAGTGATTCCTGCTATATTACAACTCCATCACAGTGTTGATTCACTTTGCTTCTTCAGTTAACTTTAAAACACTTATTTTATTCTTTTTTTCCACTTTCAGCCCACCACATGACAGTACATTGGACATCAGTTGATCCACAGACATTTATTAAGTACTAGCAATGGGGATACCAAAAAATGTGAAACAATCCCTAATCTCAAGAATTTATATTCTGGAGAAAGAGACAAGTAAAATGTCTATGAATACCCAGAATAAGAGCAGCTAGGTGATACAGTGGATAGAGCATTGGGTTGGTTTCAGAAAGAGTCATCTTCCTGAGTTCAAATTTGGCCTGAAATACTAGCTGTGTGACCTTGGGCTAATCACTTAACCCTGTTCAACTCAGTTCCTCAACTAGAGAAGGATGGAACCCCAAAGAGTTGGGCACCACTGAAATGGTTGAACAGAATAAATATATAATAAATAAGCAATATAGAATAATATAGTGAATAAATACAAGATGATTAGAAATAGTGAATATTTTCTTTTGGGAGGCTCTGGAAGTATTTTTTGTAGAACCTTCATTCTCTATACATGACTAACCAAGAGAGAGTATTTAGAGTAGCTAAACATTAATACTTTGTTATTTATCAATCAACTGACATTTATTAGGTGCCTACTATGTACTTGGAACAAAGTAGGACACAGAAAAAATCAAATTATCCCTACTCTTGAGAAGCTTGCTGTATAACACGGAGAGGCAACAGTTACAAAAACAGGTATACATAAAGTAGGCATAAGGTGATTAAAGGGAAAGGAATAAGGGCAAGAAAGAAACCAATAATTGAGGAGGATCAGGAAAGGCTTCATTTAAGAGTTGGCAATTGTAAATTCTTCAAGATGAATATGAGGAGAGAGCACATGGAGGACAGCAAGGGCAAAGTTACAGAAGTAAGAGAGATGGGATAGTATTGCTTGATAACTGGAAGATAATTACTTGGTTAAAAGTAATTATAAGTTAACTCAACATTTATGGTACACTTACATCATGGGTCACACGCGTGGGCAGAATGAGAAATACAAAATAACATAAAACTTTGTTTTAGCCTTAAATTTTAGTCTTAAGCAGGTTATCCTTTAGACAGGGAGAATAGACATAAATACAGCTAGAAAGACTTCTAATAATATAAGCAGACAAAGGATTAGATGTCAAAAGAGATGTATCAATAAGAGTTATAGATGCTGAAAAGAGCTTATTCAGCACTGTAGATCATGGTCAGAGGCGGTTTCATGGAGGAATTGATCTTTGAGTTGGATTTTGTCTGTTTTGGCTCCAAGGCCAGTGCTCTATCCACTTCCCCACATAGCTGAGCTTTTGAGTTGGATTTTGAAGGAGTATGGTGGAGATAGCCTAGTTAGAAAGGAAGTGAAAGAACTTTCAGATAAATAGATTAATCTTACCAAGGGAAGATTCTTTTTTAAAAGTGAATTTTCTTAAGGTATACCACTCTGAATGGAAAAAAGTTTTATGTAAGATAAGAGTAAGAGAGTCCAATCATCGTAAGAAACTTGTAGAATTCTAACTCTAGTAACTATATGCTCATTATTGATCATAATTTCCCAGAGGTCAACATATTGTCTAATTCTATTCTGTTAAAAATGTTTGTTTTCAAGTCTTGTGGTTGTTCCAATTTTTCTCTCCATCTTTACTTTTATTCCATCCATGCAGGTTAGATGAAATATATGGAAAACTAATATGGAAAATTCATTCTATACACTGAGGGTAATGTACTACAGCTTCTCTTCTCTAAACTTGAAAATTTCAATAATCTCCTGTTGATTCCTGAGACTTCATCACCTCCTATTGCTTCTACCAACAATAATGGTTTCACTTGTTATGACAATGCTATAGGTGGTGCAGTGGATAGAGTCCTGGCCTTGGAGTCAGGAGGATAGGAGTTCAAATCTGGCCTCAGACACTTGACACTTCCTTGTTGTATAACCCTGGGCATGTCACTTAACCCTGATTTCCTCACATAAAGGGTCATCTCCAGTCACCTTGATTCATATTTGGCTGCTGGACCCAGATGTCTCTGTAGGAGAGAAGTGAGACTGTTGACATAGCACAGTACCCCTCACTCAAATCTAATTCATGTGCCTGTCATGCATCACCTCCCTAATGTCATAGTCTTCTTCAAGAATGAAGGACAAACATCATGTTCCCAGAATTGCATCCTTCTCCCCGAGGAAGATACATTATTTTCTTTTTTTTACTTTTTTTAAATTTATTTTTTATTCTCATTTTGTACAAATGTTTTTTTACATTAATAAAATATATTTGTTTACAAGTAAACAAATTACTCCTCCCCCCATGAATATAGATAGACTTGCTTGGGCGAAAAAAGTAAAGGGGAGAGAAAAAAAATCAAAATTGAAAAAAATAATAGTAATAATTGTAGGTATGGCCAGGTGGCGCAATGGATGAAGCACCAGCCCTGGAGCCACAAGCACCCGAGTCCATATGCAGCCTCATAAACCCAATAATCACCCAGCCATGTGACATGCAAGCTACCCGATCCCCACTGCCCTGCAAAAACCAAAAAGAAGAAAAAAAAAACAAAAAATGACCCAAAATAAAATAAAATAGTAATAATAGTAGGGGTGGCTGGGTGGCAGACAGAGCATTGGCCTTTGAGCCAGGAGCACCTAACCCTGCTATGTGGCCCCAGGCAGGCCACCCAGACCCACTTGCCCTGCACCCTCCCCCAAATAATAATAACAAAAGATGTGCTTGAGTCTTTGTTCCAACACCATCAACTCTGTAGTGGGTGGATCACATTCTTTATGATAAGTCCATCACAAAAGTTACTTCCATATTTTTCCAAGGTTGCCATTGCTGATCACAACTCCCTCCTTTCTTATTTCTCCACTACCATGCACTATATTTTCTCTCTCCTTTCACTCTGACTCTGCTGTAGGGTCGCTGAGTGGCACAGCAGACAGATCCCCATACCACCTCTTAGGCCCAGAATCCACCTGGCCCTATGGTCCTGGGCAGGCCATCAAATCCTAGCCCCTTGCAAGAAGTAAAAAAGAAAATGTGTTATATCTGACCACTCTCCCCCCATGGTCCATCCTCTCCCCCTTTATTCACATCCCCTCCCCTTCCCCCTGCTCCCCCCTCCTTCTTACTCCAGATGTCTATACCCCATTGAATATATTTGCTGTTTCCTCTCCTAGCCATCTCTGATGAGAGCAAAGGTTCCCTCATTCCCCCTTGCCTCTCCCCTTCCATATCATTGCAATAGCTCATTGTAATAAAAAAAAAATCTTATTATGTGAAATATCTTGGACTATTCCCCCTCTCCTTTTTCTTTCTCCCATTACATTTCCCTTTTTTTCTTATTGACTCCATTTTTACACCGTATTTTATCTTCGAATTCAGCTTTCTCCTGTGCTTCAACTATAAAAGCTCCCTCTACCTGCTCTATTAACTGAGATGGTTCATATGAATATTATCATTATCATTTTTCTATACATGCAGTTCATCCTCATTAAGTCCTTCATATTTCCCCCCTCTCCTCCAATCTCCATGCTTCACCTGAGTCCTGTATCTGAAGATCAAACCTTCTGTTCAGCTCTGGCCATTCCAAAAGGAACCTTTGAAATTCCCCCGGTTCATTGAAAGTCCATCTTTTTCCCTGGAAGAGGACATTCAGCCTTGCTGGGTAGTTCATTCTTGGCTGCATTCTAAGCTCTTTTGCCTTCCAGTATATTGTATTCCAAGCCCTACGAGCTTCCAATGTAGTTGCTGCTAAGTCCTGTGTGATCCTGACTGCAGCTCCATGATATTTGAACTGTGTCCTTCTGGCTGCTTGTAATACTTCTTCTTTGACTTATGAGTTCTGGAACTTGGCTATAATATTCCTGGGGGTTGGTTTTTTTTGGGATCTCTTTCTCAGGGGGATCAGTGGATTCTCTCCATTTCTATTTTGCCCTCTGCTTCTAGAATATCAGGGCAATTTTCCTGTAGTAATTCTTTGAAAATGATGTCAAGGCTCTTTTCCTGATCATGACTTTCAGGTATTCCAATAATTTTTAAATTATCTTTCCTAAGTCTGTTTTCCATATCAGTTGTTTTTTCAATGAGATATTTAACATTTTCTTCTAATTTTTCATCTTTTTGGTTTTGAAGTATTGATTCCTGCTTTCTGGTAAATTCATCAATCTCCCTGAATTCTATTCTTTGTCTGAAGGATTTGTTCTCCTCAGAGAGTTTTCTTATCTCTTTTTCCATCTGGCTAATTTTGCTTTTTAAAGCATTCTTCTCCTCAATAACTTTTTGAACTGTTTTATCCATTTGACCTAAACTGGTTTTTAGCATGCTAATTTCTTCAGCATTTTTTTTTTGGATTTCCTTAACTAAGCTGCTGACTTCATTTTCATGTTTTTCCTGCATCTCTCTCCTTTCTTTCCCAGTTTTTCTTCCAACTCCTTCATTTGATTTTCAAAGTCTTTTTTGAGCTCTATCATAGCCTGAGCCCAATTTCTGTTTTTCTTGGAGTCTTTAGATGCAGGAGCTTGTGCTTCCTCATCTTCAGACTGAGTATTTTGATCCTTCTTGGGCTCATTTGCAAAATATTTCTCAATGGTCTTCCTCTTGTTTCTTTGCTTGTTCATTTTCCCAGCCTAAGCCTGTTTTTTAGGTTGCTTCCTGAGCTTTTGGGACACTCCCACAAGGGTCTCAGTGTGTGAGGTTCTGTCCTCCCTCCTGGTCTGTGAATGACCATAAGTGCCCCCCCTTCCACGGGGCCACGGGGCCGAGGTGGGGGGGGGGCCTGTTGTTCTATCGAGGGGCCTAGACTGCAATTAGGATCTGAATGTGGTCAGAGCCCCAGAGTCCTGTTCCAGGGGCAGAGGACAGAGCTCTGCAGTCTCTGTCTCTTCATTCCCCTCCCTTAGCTCAATGGGCTCATGCCCTGGGGGCTCCTGCTTACCAGTTCCACCTGCTTCTGTTTCTGGGTCTGGGCTGCTGAAACACCAAGCTGCTTGCTGTGTGCCCTGAGGGCTGGGCTCCATGTGCTTGCTCTGGCAGAGGTCCCCCGCTGTTCCCCCACTTTGTGCCCAGTGCTCCACGTGGTGCAGCTCAGGAGACTCCCCTGCTGCTGTGAGCTGCAGCTCCCAGTGCCCTGGGGCTGCCTCCAGGAGGCTGAAGTTCTTCGGCTCTGGCAGGCCATCCCCCTGGCAGCCGCCCCCGGGGAGCAGAGCCTTTCTGTTCTTTTCCAGGTTACCTTGAGTAGGAGAACTGCCTCACTGGGTCCCTTTGTGGGTTCTGTCTCTCAAAAGTTTAGTTAGAGTCCTTAGTTTATGAGTTTTTATCAGAGAGCTCCTAAGACTCGATCCCTTCATGTCGCCATCTTAAGATACACTATTTTCAAGTGGTACAATGATATTGTGTATTGTTTCACACTTTGTCCATTGGCTATTGGTGTTGAACCACACATATACTGATTGCTGGAGAGCATCATCAAAATTATATTAAACACTAGTAATGTGCATTTCAATACAAGACTAACTTTAGTGATTTAGAGGAATTTGAGAATGAGCATAATGCAACCCACCATTTTTGCCCATCTCTTATTTGTGTCTCAGTCACTATTTCTACAAGGTGAGTCTTTATGATCAAAAAAGCAAATCTGTTAAATGAACATTTTTTGAGTATTTGCTGAGTCTACAGAAATATTCTCATTCCAGACCAGGCAAGTAATAGAATAAGCCCAACTAAGCTCTGAAGAAGAATGCCCTCACCTGAGGATAATCTTGCACATTTGAAAAGTTAAAAGATTTTGACTTTCTACTAATATTGACAGCAGTGTCCTCAAAATTGCAATACTTGATGGTAGTGATTGATATCTGCTACATCAGGAGGTGAAAACAAAATAGAGACAGTGAAGAAAGGTAGCTACAAAGGCATTGACCATCAGAATCCAGAAAAGAGGTATATCTAAATACAAAATAAATATATACATACATATACACTTATTCATATGTGTTATACAAATGTGTATACACATATCAAAAGTTACTTCATAGGGGCAGCTAGTTGGAGCAGTGGATAGAGCACCGGCCCTGGAGTCAGGAGTACCTGAGTTCAAATCCAACCTCAGACACTTAATAATTCCTAGCTGTGTGGACTTGGGCAAGCCACTTAACCCCAGTTGCCTTGCAAAAAAAACCTTAAAAAAAAGTTACTTCATGAGGACTCAAAGAAGGGAAAAAGGACTCTGCCAGGAGTCATAAGTCATCTTTGGCCACATGTAATATTTAACATGTAAAAAAGTATACCACAGTCTTTTGTGAAAATTAATTTTATAACAACAGTTCTTAATAGATAACCACATTAGAAAATCTTATTGTTGTTACTTCAGTTGTCATATCTAACTCTTCAGGGCCCAACTAGGGGTTAAAAGATACTGGAGTGGTATGCCATTTCCTTTTCCAGTTGTTTAATGTAAACAGTATAAGTGACTTTTCCAAAGTCACATGGGTAATAAGTGTCTAAGGTCAAATTTGATTTCAGGTCTACCTGACTCTAAGTCCAGGACTTTATCCACTGAGCTACCCGGTTGCCATTAGTAAATTTTGTTGCTCAATCATGTCTGATTCTTTTTTTTATTGAAAAGCAATGGATTGACCAGAAAGGATAATGATCATTGTTGGAAGGGTTGTGGGAACTCTGGGACACTATTACATTGTTGGTGAAGCTGTGAACTCATCCACCCTTTCTGGAGAGAAATTTGGAACTATGTCCAAGGGGCAACAAAAATGTGCATACCCTTTGATTCAGCAATACTACTACCGGGTCTATACCCTGAAGAGATGATGAAAAAGGGTAAAAACATCACTTGTACAAAAATATTCATAGAAGCCCTGTTTGTGGTGGCAAAGAATTGGAAATCAAGTAAATGTCCTTCAGTTGGGGAATAGCTTAGTAAACTGTGATATATGTATGTCATGGAACACTATTGTTCTATTAGAAACCAGGAGGGACAGAATTCAGGGAAGCCTGGAGGGATTTGCATGAACTGATGCTGAGTGAGATGAACAGAACCAGAGAACCACTGTACATCCTAACAGCAACATGGGAGTGATGTTCAACCTTGATGGACTTTCTCATTCCATCAGTGCAACAATCAGGGACAATTTGGGGCTCTCTGTAATGGAGTATATACCATCTGTATCCAGAGAAAGAACTGTGGAGTTTGGACAAAGACCAAGGACTATTACCTTTAATTTAGGAAAAAAAACCTGATATCTTATTGTCTGATGTTGCTATCTTATACTTTACGTTTCTTCCTTAAGGATATGATTTCTCTCTCATCACATTCAATTTGGATCAGTGTATACCATGGAAACATTGTAAAGACTGACAAATTGCCTTATGTGGGGGGGGGGAAGGAAGTAAGGTTAGGGGGAAAATTGTAAAACTCAAAATAAATAGTCTTTTAAAAAAAGCCATGGGTTAAGTGACTTGCTCATGATCACACAGCTAGGTAATTATTAAGTGTCTAAGGCTGGATTTGAACTCAGTTCCTCCTGACTCCAGTGCCAGGGCTATTCACTGAGCCACCTAGCTTCCCCCATGTCTGATTCTTAATGACTCCAATGAACCATCACATCATAGATCCTTCTGTCCTTAATTATCTCACAAGGTTTGTCCAGGATCATGTTTATTGTTTCCCTGATACTATCTATCAATTTTATCCTCTGGCATCCTCTTCTCCTTTTGTCTTCAAATTTTCCCAACATCAGGTGTTTTCCGTTGAATCCCATATTCTCATTATGTAACCAGAGTATTTAAGCTTCAGCTTCCACATTTGACCTTCCAGTGAGTAGTCTCAATTCATTTCTTTAAGTATTGGTTAACTTAACCTCTTTGTTGTTTAAGAGACTCTCAAAATTCTTCTCCAGAACCATACATTCCAGAGAAATTTCTGTGGGACTCAGTTTTCATTATAGTCCAATTCTCAATGCCATAACTGGCTACTGGAAAAACCAGTAGCTTTGACTATATGGACCTTTGTCAACAAGGCGATGTCTCTGTTTTTTTAGTATGTTGTTCAAATTTGCCATAGCTTTCTTCCAAGGAGCAAGTATCTTTGAATTTCATGGTTTCAGTCACCATCTACAATGATCTTTGCATCCAAGAATATAAAATCTGACACTGCTTCCATTTCTTGTCTCTCTATTTTCCAGGATGTGATGGGACCAATTGCCATGAGATTATTTACTTTAAATGTTAACTAACAAGCAAATTTTTACACACTCCTCTTTCACACACATGAAGAGGTTTTTTAAATCTTCACTTTCTTCCATCAGAGTAGTATTGTTTTCATGTCTCAGATAATTAATATTTTCCCCCAAAACCATTTCTGGCTTTTTGATTCATCCAAGCCTTTGCATATAAGTTAAATAAATAAGGTGACAATATACAACCTTGTAATAATCCTTTTCCAATTTTAAAACAATTAGTTGTTCCACCTTAGGTTCTAACTGTTGTTTCTTGACCCACATACAGCTTTCTCAGGAGACAAGTAAGATGATCTAGTACTCCCATTTCTTTGAGCATTTGCCACATTTTGTTATGATACACACAAAGACTTCAGTGAAGTCAGTGAAACAGAAATAGATATTTTTTCTGAACTACCTTACCTTTTCCATAATATAGCAAATGGTGGCTTTAGGGATAAAAGTATAAAGATAGTACATGATTTTGCTTTTGTTTGCTTGGTTATTGGTATTGAACCACATATATACTGATTGCTGGAGAGCATCATCAAAATTATATTAAATGCTAATAATGTGTATTTCAATTTTTAATATTTAATATTTAATATTCAATATTTAAAATCACAAGTGATTTTTAAAAAAAGGCTCATTGTTACATTGTTATTTATCTGACCCATGATTCTGACTTTTTATTTCTGGTAATAATAACCTTCTGGAGGGCTGGTCTTGGAATGCCTTAGAATACCTTAGAATAGAACTTTATTGTAATTCTGTCTTTGTGAAAGGAACATATGATCCTTTCAACAAATTTTTTACCCATCCTTAATCACTGAATGGGAGTTGACTCAGTCAAATTGGTTCCTGGGAAAGACTTCTTCCACTATATGTAGGGTCGTTTTTACCATTGTACCCAGATGACTCTGGAAGATAGAGTGAGGCTAGTGACTTTGCACAGCCTTCTCTAACTTAAATCCAAATCACTTGCAAGTCATGCCTCAATTTCTGATGTCATGTTCCTCTTAGAGTACAAGGGAAAAACAACAGCAAATGTTGGCAATTTGGTCTCTAGTTCCTCTGCAGAGGACTGCACTAAAGGTAATTCTCAGGTTATAAATTGCTGAAACCTAGTTTGCAGAATCTTAAACTTAAAACCTGCTGGCATTTGAAATGAGTAATTGTTCATGAATTAGAACAATCTTTGGCATTGTTTTTCTTTTTGGGCAGGTGTCCAAAACCTTTACAAATTTAATGACCACTTTTCAGTTTTTCAAATTTGCTGGTATGTTGAGTGAAACCATTTAATAACATTATCTTTTAGAATTTTAAATAATTCTACTGGAATTCTACCACCTCCACTAGCCTAATTGTTAGCATTGTATTCTTTTTAAAATTATTTATTTATTTTTGAATTTTTCCCCTAATCTCACTTCCCTCCCCCCAGAGAAGGAAGTCTGTTAGTTTTTACATTGTTTCCATGCTATACATTGATCTAAGTTGAATGTATTGAGAGAGCTATCATATCCTTAAGGAAAAAAATAAAACATAAGGGATACCCAAATTGCATAATAAGTTAACTTTTTTTTTTAAATTAATGGTAATAGTCTTTGGTCTTTGTTCAAACTCCACAATTCTTTCTCTGGATACAGATGGTATTCTCCATCGCAGATAGCCCAAAATTGTGCCTGATTGTTGCACTAATGGAATGAGAAAATCCAATGAGATTGATCATCAACCCCATGTTGCTGTTATGTTATAATGTTCTTCTGGTTCTGCTCATCTCACTCAGCATTAGTTCATGTAAATCTTTCCAGGCTTCTCTGAATCTCCATGCCTCCTGGTTTCTAATAGAACAAGTGTTCCATAGCATACATATACCACAATTTGTTCAGCCATTCCCCAATTGATGAACATTCACTCAGTTTCCAATTCTTTGCCATCACAAACAGGGTTGCTATGAACATTTTTATACAAGCGATGTTTTTACTCTTTTTCATGACTTCTTCAGGGTATAGACCCAGTAGTGGTATTACCAGATCAAAGGGTATGCACATTTTTATTGCCCTTTGGGCATAATTCCAAATTGCTCTCCAAGAAGGCTGGATGAATTCACAGCTCCACCAACAATGCATTAGTGTCCCAGATTTCCCACATCACTTCCAACATTGATCATTGTCCTTTCTGGTCATATTGGCCAGTCTGAGAGGTGTGGGTTGGTACCTCAGAGATGCTTTAATTTGCATTTCTCTAATCAGTAATGATTTAGAGCAATTTTTTCATATTACTATTGATCACTTTGATTTCCTCATCTGTAAATTGCCCCCGCATATTCTTTGACCATTTATCAATTGGGGAATGGCTTTTTTTTTTATAAATTTGACTTCCTTTTCTAAATATTTTAGAAATGAGTCCTTTGTCAGAAATACTAGTTGTAAAAATTGTTTTCCAATTTACCACATTTCTTTTGATCTTGGTTACAGTAGTTTTGTCTATGCAAAAGCTTTTACTTTAATACAATCGATATTATCTAGTTTGTTTTTAATGATGTTCTCCATCTCTTCCTTGGTCATAAACTTCTTCCCTTTCCATAGATCTAACAGGTAAATTATCTCATGATCTCCTAGTTTGCTTATAATATTGTCTTTTATTTCTAAATCCTGCATCTATTTTGATCTTATCTTGATATAGGGTGTGAGGTATTGGTCTAAGCCAACTTTCTGCCATACTAACTTCCAATTTTCCCAACAGTTTTTAATCAAAGAGAGAGTTTTTAATCTCAAAAGCTGAACTCTTTAGATTTATCAAACAGCAGATTACTATAATCATTTGCTGCTAAGTCTTTTGGACCTAGTATATTCCGCTGATCCACCAATTAGCCAATACCAGACAGTTTTGATGACTGATGCTTTATAATATAATTTTAGATCTAGTAGGGCTAAACCACCTTCTTTTACATTTTTTCATCAAATTCCTGGTAATTCTTGACATTTTATTTCTCCATTTGAATTTACTTAGAATTTTTCTAACTCATTAAAGTAATGTTTTTGGAATTTTGATTGGTAGGGCACTAAATAAGTAGTTTAATTTAGTTAGAATTGTCATTTTTGCTTGGCCTATCAATGAGCAGTTGATATTTGCCCAGTTGTTTAAATATGATTTTACTTATGTGAGACATGTTTTGTGTTTGTTTTCATAAAGTTTCTTAGTCTACCTTGGCAGGGAGACTCCCAAGTGTTTTTTTTTTTGTTTTCTTTACCACAGTTTTTTTTTTTTTTTTTTAGGTTTTTGCAAGACAAATGGGGTTAAGTGGCTTGCCCAACCACACAGCTAGGTAATTATTAAGTGTCTGAGACCGGATTTGAACCCAGGCACTCCTGACTCCAGGGCCAGTGCTCTATCCACTATGCCACCTAGCCACCCCATTTATCACACTTTTAATAAATGTTTTTAGACCAATTTAGTGTCATTGGAAACTATATTATAGAATTTTCCTGACATCTGGGCTCAAAGGTAAAAGGATTGAAGAGTATTATTATATCTTTTTAATTTTAAATCATGTATTTTTTAAACTTATTTATTTATTTTGAATTTTACAATTTTCCCCCCTAATCTCGCTCCCCCCCCACATCCCCCACAGAAGGCAGTCTGTTAGCCTTTACATTGGTATATATTGATGTACATTGAATGTGATGAGAGAGAAATCATGTCCTTAAGAGAAAAAAATAATGTATCAGAGATAGCAAAATAACATAATAAGATAGTGGATTTTTAAAAATGAAAAGTAATAGACTTTGATCTTTATTTAAACTCCACAATTTTTTTCTCTGGATACATCACAGATACCCCAAAATTGTGCCTAATTATTGCACTGATGGAGTGTGCAAGTCCATTAAGGTTGATTATCATTCCCATGTTGCTATTAGGGTGCACAATGTTCTGGTTCTGCTCATCTGGCTCAGCATCAGTTCATGCAAATCCTTCCAGGCCTCCCTGAATTCTCATCCCTCATGGTTTCTAATAGAGGAATAGTGTTCCATAACATACATATGCCACAATTTGTTCAGTCATTCCCCAACTGATGGATATTCAATAAATTTTCAATTCTTTGCCACCACAAACAGGGCTACTATGAATATTTTAGTCCAATGATGTTTGTAACCTTTTTTCTTGATCTCTTCAGAGTATAGACTCAGTAGTGGTATTGGTGGATCAAAGGGTATGCACATTTTTTTGCCCTTTAGGCATAATTCCAAATTGCTCTCCAGAGAGTTTGGATGAGTTCACTGTTCCACCAACAATGTATTAGGGTCCCAGATTTCCCACAGTCCTTCCAACATTGATCATTGTTCTTTCTGGCCATATTGAGCAGTCTGAGAGGTGTGAAGTGGTATCTCAGAGATTATTTAATTTGCATCTCTCTAATAAGTATGATTTAGAGCAATTTTTTATATTACTATGAATCACTTTGATATCCTCATCTGTAAATTGCCTTTGCATATCCTTTGACCAATTGCAGAATGGCTTGCTTTTTAAAAAATTTAACGCAGTTCTCTGTATAGTTTAGAAATGAGTCCTTCTTTTGCACTTTTTTTTTTAGGTTTCTTTTGCAGGGCAATTGGAGTTAAGTGGCTTGCCCAAGGCCACACAGCTCGGTAATTACTAAGTATCTGAGGCCAGATTTGAACTCAGGTACTCCTGACTCCAGGGCTGGTGCTCTACCCACTGCACCACCTAGCTGCCCCTGCACTTTTTCTCCATTAAATCCCTGGAAATTCTCAAATTTTATTTCTCATATGAATTTACTTACAATTTTTTTCTAACTTATTAAAGTAATTTTTTTGGAATTTTGATTGATAAGACACTAAATAAGTAGTTTAATTTAGGTATCATTGTCATTTTTGTTATATTCACTTGGCCTAGCCATGAGTAGTTGATATTTGCCCAGTTATTTAAATCTGATTTTATTTGTTTGGGGAGTGTTTTGTCATTGTTTTCAAAAAGTTTCAGAGTCTGCCTTGGCAGATAGATTCCCAAGTATTTTATATTGTCTGAAGTTACTTGGATGGGATTTCTCTTTCTAGCTCTTTCTGCCACATCTTGCTAATCATATATAGAAATGTTGAGGATTTATGAGGTTTTATTTTATATCCTATGACTTTGCTAAAGTTGCTAATTATTTCCATTAGTTTTTTAGATGATTTTTTGGGATTCTCTAGGTATACCATCATGTCATCTGCAAAGAGTGAGAGTTTTTGTTTCCTCCTTCCCTATTCTAATTCCTTCACTTTCTTTTTCTTCTCTTATTGCTGAAGCTAACATTTCTAATACAATAAATATTGAATAGTAGTGGTGATAAAGGGCATCTTTGTTTCACCCTTGTTCTTATTGAGAATGCCTTTAATTTATCCCCATTACTTGTTGATTGTTTCTGATAGGTACTGCTTATCTTTGTAAAGAAGAATTCATTTTATTCCTATGCTCTCTAGTGTTGTTTTTAGTAGAAATGGGAGCTGTACTTTGTTAAATGCTTTTTTCAGCATCTATTGACATAATCATATTATTTCTGATAGGTTTTGCTATTGATATAATTAATTATACCAACAGTTTTCCTAATATTGAACCAACCCTGCATTCCTGGGATAGATCCTCCTTGGTCATAGTGTATTATCCTAGTGATAACTTGCTGTAATTGTTTTTGATAAGATGTTATTTTAAGATTTTTGCATGTATATTCATCAGGGAGCCTATAAATCTTTTTTCTCTGTTTTGACTCTTCCTGGATTAGGTATCAGCACCATATTGGTGTCATAGAAAGAGTTAGGCAGAGTTCCATTTTCATCTATTTTTCAAAAGAGT
The DNA here is from genome assembly GCF_037893015.1 of Macrotis lagotis. Lineage (NCBI taxonomy): Eukaryota > Metazoa > Chordata > Mammalia > Peramelemorphia > Peramelidae > Macrotis > Macrotis lagotis. Next base: position 59,517,485 of record NC_133662.1, read on the forward strand.
TTATATAGTATTGTAAACAATTGTTCATTAAATATTTGATAGAATTCACTTGTGAATCCATCTGACGCTGGAGATTTTTTTTCTTAGAGAGTTCAATAATGGCTTGTTGAATTTCTTTTTTCTGAGATAGGGTTATTTAGGTATTTAATTTCCTTTTCATTTAACCTGGGCAACTTATATTTTTGTAAATATTCAACCATTTCACTTAGATCATTAAGCTTATTGATATACAGTTGGGCAAAATAATTCCAAATCACTACTTTAATTTCCTCCTCATTGGTATTTTCAATTGGTACTTTTCAATTATGGTCAATTTTTGTGTGCCATGTACTGTAGGAAAAAATGTATATTTCTTTCTGTCTCCATTC